>NC_059297.1:26343639-26418639 GCF_017591435.1 Portunus trituberculatus
AAAAGGAGTTATATAAAATGTTGGAGGAACTTAAAGATGATAAAGCGATGGGACCAGATGAAGTTTCAGGAAAATTATTGAAGGAGTGTAGAGAAGAATTGATTGATCCATTATATGATATTATAAGGTGCTCATTAGAAACAGGGAAGTACCAGTAGAGTGGAAGAGAGCTGAAGTGGTGCCCATTTATAAGGGAGGCAGTAAGGAAGAGCCTCTTAACTATAGACCTGTGTCTCTAACAAGTGTGGTCGGTAAGATTTGTGAGAGGGTGATAAAGAAATATTGGATACGGTTCCTGGAGGATCATAAGTTATTATCGGATCATCAATTTGGCTTCAGGAAAGGGAGGTCATGTGTAACAAATCTACTGAGCTTTTATTCAAGAGTGGTTGACAAAATACAGAGAGAGAGGGATGGATGGACTGTGTATATTTGGATTTAAAGAAAGCTTTTGACAAGGTACCTCACGAGAGACTGTTATGGAAAGTAGAGATTTATGGAGGACTGAAAGGAAAAGTGTTAAAGTGGATGGAAAACTACTTGAGATGGAGGGAGATGAGAACGGTAATAAGGGATGCAAAGTCGGACTGGTTGGTGGTGGAGAGTGGAGTCCCACAAGGCTCAGTGCTGGCACCAATACTTTTCCTGGTATATATTAATGACATGCCAGAGGGAGTAAACAGTTATATTAATTTGTTTGCGGATGATGCGAAGTTGTGTAGGTGTGTGAAGAGTGAAGAAGATTGTGAAATTTTACAGGCAGACCTGGATAAGATTTGGGAGTGGAGCAAGAGGTGGCAAATGGAATTTAATCTGAGCAAAAGTCATGTGATGGAGATGGGAAGAGTGGAAGACGGCCAAGAGGGTCATATAAGATGGGTGAAGAAGTAGTGTTGAAAAAGGTGGAAAAGGAAAAGGATTTGGGAGTGATAATACAAGACCATGGGCAGTTTGAGGCTCATATTGATAAGATGTTTGGAGAAACGTATAATTTGATAAAAATATTGGATTAGCCTTCCATTATATGGATAAAGATATGATGAAGAAATTAATTAGTATGGTAATTAGACCAAGATTGGAATATGCTGGAGTGGTTTGGTCCCCTTATAAAAAGAAGCATATAAGGAAGTTGGAGAGATTGCAGAGAATGGCAACAAAAATGGTTCCGGAATTGGCAGAAATGACCTATGAGGAGAGATTAAAAGAAATGAATTTGCCTACCTTGGAACAAAGAAGAGAAAGAGGAGATTTAATACAGGTTTATAAACTGTTGAATGGACTGGATGAAGTGGATAATGAGCAAATGATGTTGAGAGAGGAAAACTTAAGTAGAACTACAAGATCGCATAGTAAAAAGATAGCCAAGGGAATATGCTTGAAGGATGTGAAAAAATATAGTTTCCCACAAAGATGTGTGGAGGTGTGGAATGGTTTGAGTGAGGAGGTGGTGTCAGCAAGGAGTGTGCATAGTTTTAAAGGAAAGTTGGATGTGTGTAGATATGGAGACGGGGCCACACGAGTATGATACCCAGGCCCTGTAAAATTACAACTAGGTGAATACAACTAGGTGAATACACGTACGTGATCACGAGACATACATACATACATACCCGACATTGTACACGTATGTGACTAATCCAAAATTGTACTCTGTCAACCATTACTAATAATTATATTAGCATATTATACATCTCTACCACTCTATTTCCCTTCCCCCCCAAAAAAAAAGGGAGGGGGGAAGGAATCAGAATATTAGGAAAAAGTTGCATTTCCTTTTGGAAACTCACATATTTTATTAGAATGCAATATGGAAAAATCACTCAAAAACCGCACTTTTATCAAATTTCAAAATTACACAAATTAATATATGAGAAATCTGAACCTATATAAACAACATAGTATTATCCCCCTAGTGAAATTTTGTACCGAGATCAATTTGCATGTAGACCTAGATCTATCTTCAATGTAAAACACAAATACACCAACGTGAGGATCAATAGAATAGTGTAAAAATGGTTTCTTCCCATTCATTTTAGTTGTTTTTTTTTCTGCTACTTTCTGCTACTCTTTTCCTTGTTGGTTTAGGATATAGGTCAAAACTGCCTAGAAATAAAGATAAACACAAAATGTTGGTCAGAACATCAAACCCAGCAAATTTCTACCCCTCAAGGATGATTTACAATCTTTATACACCTGTTTCTTTATCCAGACTCCCGCTCCTCTTATGCTGAATAGAAGGCAGTGATAAAATGCAGGGACCAATTAAAACTCCACAGCTACATGATAACTGTACTTGGAATTTCTAATTACAAATATCATAAAAATGGTTGATAAATGAGATATATGGAGTGCAGTCAGGGATGCAAAAACATACATTATACTATAGTTAATTATTAATCACAGTAGAATTATTAGAAAGGTTAAAAAGTTCTAGTAGAGATGATTCAGAGAGTATAATTTATCTATTAGGCAAAATAACATTATTTTTATACAATTTCCTTTTTTAAAAATTTAAATTGAACCTTTTTTTTAAGATCATTTTCCTTGAACCTTACTAATAAGATGCAAGTCAAATACACACATTATCTTATTTTGAGTTTTTATCAAATAATCTAAAATAATCATCCAGTATGAATGACTGGCAGTCATAATATATTCATACTAAGTCTTTATACTAAAGAATAACCCTAAACAACAACTAGGAACTGTAGAACATTCACTGAGAACAAATATCACTGGGAAAAATATACTAGTCTATCTGTCCGTCTATGTCAGCATCATTCCAGTCATGACAATGAAACCTGGCTTCTTAAATTTTTATGAATAATTTTCTTCTACCAAGTTAATAAATGATAACCAGCTATGCACTATTGGTATCAGTGGCAGCAGCAAGGGGAGGGCTTTAATCCCAGAATAATGAGCCAATCCCCCCTTCAGCCCTCCAATATTGCCAATTTTGCTGTAATATCAGTTAATTCTAGGAAGGCCAAACACTGAACATTGATACTATTATAAACACATTTGCTGCCTATCTCCCGATCAGACACATAATTTTGAAGAAGCAATTTGTTTTAAAGTTCTTGGACTGTTTGCCATGCTCTAACTTTTATCATTCTTTCTCAGATTGTATTAACTTCATAGAGAATCATTCTTTTCTGCCATGGTAACTGTGCACTCACACATATCTATATATTTTATTTCTTTTGATAGAGTGGCTCTTACCTTAATGGTAATAAATGTTGAATATACATTACTCTGGATTTCCTTGACACTATTCTCAGTGTATAGGTGTCTGAAATGTACCTTAGTACTAAAATATATAGCAATTTACCAAAAATACTTCACTTTGATGACAGTTTGTTAAGCCCCTCCACATTTTACCACCCCCTCCCCGTGAAAATTTCCTGGTGCCACCATTGCAGATTAGTGTGGCAAACTGACATCAGTCATAAGCTATTACCTTACAATGGAACACTAATGCCAGTGCTTCATCCTGAAATCCATGTTTCCAACATTACATATCACACTAATGTAGTGACACAATAGGACACCTTGCATCCTCTGTTTGTCTTGCTACTTTATAGGTCATTGCCTATTACATATTATAATACAACACTTAAAACATTTATACAAGCTTATACAGACAAAAATACAAATATCTGGTATGTACTTAATAGTTTGTATATGTAAACATAGGTGGCCCACCCTGAAACAATACTTTTTAGGCAGCATTTAGTACATTTATACAAGAAAAAACAGATCATACAGGAATATATATTATATACAGTAATTAATAACCATATAATTCCATATAATCCACATCAACACCATTTGATGGTAACATATGCATATAACAGATGATATGGGGACAGGGGTCTGTTGTTATATGTCAGCTAGGATATTCATCACAAAATAATAGTTTGACTAACAGGCATATAAAGACCAGTGCCAGCTCATCAGTATTACTTTTGTTTAAACAGACACACAGGATGCTAAATACCTATTAGTGCACAAGCCTGCAACTAAACAGAGTGACTAACTGGAATTTTGTATAGAATGTCTGTTAGAAGTAATGGTGAGCCGAGGTGAAGAGGAAGAATGTTGAGCCACGTTAAACATTGGCTTGATTCTAACACTGAATGAGTGAGCCAGGTGTGTGTATCTAACTGTTTCCTGAATGTGACTCGCTCCCCACATACCAAGCAATTCATAACAGTTTGCTCCAGGAGTATGAATATGCTTGCTAAGATCCTTGTTGGTTCATCTACTTATTATTATTATTATCATAATTATCATTATTATTATTACCATTATTATTATTATTATTATTATTATTATCATTGGACTACCAAATAATACTATCACCATCAAATTCTCTGTTGGAACAATATTTCCATGTAGTGTTGCCTTTCCTTACTTTCTTGCTTCCAGTCCTTTGTAATTCTATATGTTAGCTACAGTTTCAGGGATCATAAGTGACCCTGCAGAGGCCACTCTTCATCATCAATATGAACTTAATTTTGTTTAGTTGAATCTCTCCTTCCTCTCTTGATATCATAAACAAGATAATCAGGACCGCTCAGTGAGATTGAATCTTAGTGGTTGTGATGGAACAAACACCATGCTGGTGAGACCTTCTATGTCCTCATACTGGTAGTCAACAGTGAACCGCTGCATCACCTGAAGGAAGAAAGAAATCACTATGACAGCCTGCTAGAGATCTTGTTTTTTTTTTTTTTTTATAGCACTTTTAAACTTTAATCACAGCTTTCCATATTATCATTATTATTATTATTATTATTATTATTTCATTATCATTAACATATTATTATTAATATTATTACTATTATCATTACCATTATTATTATTATTAGAGAGAGAGAGAGAGAGAGAGAGAGAGAGAGAGAGAGAGAGAGAGAGAGAGAGAGAGAGAGAGAGAGAGAGAGAGAGAGAGAGAGAGAGAGAGGATCCCATCTACACAATGCATCTATAACTTTGATTTATTTTTAACTTGCTAAATGTAGAATTCTACTTGACACTGTAACAATTTCCTTTGCCATCATGAAAAAAAAAAATCTTTCTCTTGAATTCAATATTCAGTCATCTCATCTGGGTGATCATTCAATTTCATTTGACAAACATCCCTTCCAGGTGTGGTTGTTAACTCCAGGAGGATAAGGAGTGCATGAACCAGCCCATTCACAAGACCTTCTGAAGGTTCATCCTGATACGTAGGTGTCTTTATCCTCAAATGACCACCCTCATATCATTTGGTAAGGTTAATTAACTGTTTTACTGCTATGGTTGTATTTTGGTAACATTTAGAGCAGCATAAAAATGTAGTTTGCAGGGAAAGATAAATTAAAGAGAGAATAAAAGATTAGTATTCTATTGTCTAAGCCACAAAATATTTCACATGGTACTTGAGTATGAAAAAAAAAAAAAAAAAAAGTCTCTGAAAAGTTGCGAGGCACTACAGGAAAAAACTGTCTAATAGTGAAAGGGTTAAGAGTCTTCATACATGCTTTTAGTTTATTGGAATATAATTTTCCTTCTTTTTTTCATATACAAACTTTCAACTTTGGTTTGACGTGACTTACCCTTGCAAGGAAGACATACATTTCTTGCTCAGCGAGGCGCCTACCAATGCACATTCTTGTACCAGTTCCAAAGGGCAGGACAGCATAGGGGTGAATGGGCCCTAGTGGCTTGTGTCTCAGCCAGCGTTCAGGCACAAATTCCTTGACCCTTGGGAAGTATGCTTCATCCCATCCTGTAGCCATGTTGATGCCAAGCACAGACCACTGTACAGTGCCCACCACATGTCATGAAACAAAAATATCAACACAACCATAAAGTTTTATGTTTTTTACTCTCTTTAATACTAAGATATATGTGATTGATTCTAAACAGCAGCAGCCAATGCATACTGAAAGTAGTGCTACCCTCTTGCTCCTGAAATTAATTGTACTGTATAACTTTTAGTGATGCCAAACACAGACCACTGTACAGTGCCCACCACATGTCATGAAACAAAAATATCAACACAACCATAAAGTTTTATGTTTTTTACTCTCTTTAATACTAAGATATATGTGATTGATTCTAAACAGCAGCAGCCAATGCATACTGAAAGTAGTGCTACCCTCTTGCTCCTGAAATTAATTGTACTGTATAACTTTTAGTGATGCCAAACACAGACCACTGTACAGTGCCCACCACATGTCATGAAACAAAAATATCAACACAACCATAAAGTTTTATGTTTTTTACTCTCTTTAATACTAAGATATATGTGATTGATTCTAAACAGCAGCAGCCAATGCATACTGAAAGTAGTGCTACCCTCTTGCTCCTGAAATTAATTGTACTGTATAACTTTTAGTATAATTATCTATTATAACTATACAGTGTAGTGTAAAACTATAAGTGTCACTGGAGTTTCTCTTCAGTATTTTAGCCAGTTTATTATCATATTGAAAAAAAATAAATGTGAATAAAAGTTTTTTTTTCCATTTGATTTCTAAGTGGGCCTTTTCCCATTTTGTTGCCCTTGGCCAGCTTTTCCCCTTACATAAGAAAATCCACATACCAACATTGGTAAGATTAAAATCACCTGCTGCACTGTCTATCATGTGGCATCCAACCATCTATCAAACAAATATAACAGTTTTTCTTACAAACAGGCAAGCAATTAAAAGGTTTAATTTCATAAATCTTTACAAATATGAATGCAATATAAGGTAATATACTTACACCTTTAGGAATCAAGTAATCATCAAGGATTAGGTCTTTGTCTAGAGTTCGACTGGTGCCAATTACAAGAGGGAAAATTCTGAAAACGAAGAGAAATCTATGAATAGTAGACATACACCAATAAATACTAAGCTACTACATAAACCTCAATATATGAGGAGAATCATGAATACTAGTCATGCACATACCTGAATGACTCCTTGATGACTGCCTTCATATATGAAAATTGAGCCAGATGACGCACAGTAAGTGGCCCATCGTGTTTACCCACCACAGTGTCCACCTCCTGCTGCAACTTTGCTTGCACTTCAGGATTGCGTGCCAGAAGGTACAGTGTGAATGCCATGGTGTGAGAAGTCTGTAAAGAATACATGATTAAAAAAATTATCTTCAAGATTCAGTTGATTGTATTGTTTTTATTTCATATTCGATCCTTACATATCAGGACAATAACAAATCATTCAGTCTCACTGTGTCTATGCCAGCAAATAGCATGTCAAGGATGAGGGTTACAACATCCTTGCGGGAGAGACCAGGCACCATAAGCAACCTCTCCAATAAGGTGATTTCTTGGTTCTCTGTACCCCTAGCTGATAGCAATTTCTCAGTCTCACAAATATTGCTGTCTGCTAGTCTAATATAAAAACAAAGGAATAATTTCAGTATCAGTGCATGCTCATTATATTTTATTCCAAACATATGAAAAATTAGTTAGGGAAATCAATGTCAAATGGACCCCAGCCTCCATCACTCTCTGAGTTTCACAGCTGTATACAGTAGAAGTTATATTGATCTAAATGCAAGTCCAATTCACAGTAAAAGGATTTATGGATGTGGAGAAGAGAAATGAGTATATGAAGATCAAGATAGTGACTTAGGGACAAATATAAATAAGAGTAAGAGTATGAGTGTTGATGATGGAGGAATGGGTGGAGTGTAATACAGGCAGTAAGATGGAATGACTTTATGAAGATAAAGATAACCCAAGAAAAATACAAAAAGAAAGGCTTTCATAATAAGATATCACACTGGATCTCTGAAGTTAAAAAACAAGATGTACTGATAGAAGCTGTCCATTAGAAATGAAAGCAAATATCATCAAAGAGATAACTGATATGGGAACATTGTGTGAAGCATTTAGAATGGGACAGAGAAAGTGACAGGGAAAAAAGCTGGAACTGTATCGGAACTGTATCACAAAATAATCTAAAGATTTGTCCAACATAATTTCAGAAGAAAAAATACTTCATTACTGTACCTTAAAAATTCATCATGCTTTTCTCTCAGAGTTCTGAAGCTTTTTGTGGGAAAGAAGCGCCATAAGTGTAAACCAAACTCATTCTGATGCAAAGATTTGAAGAGATCATTTACCAGGTTGATGAGTCTCATGGGCTCAGAGTTTTCATGTATATCAGATGCCAGGCATCCAAGGCGACGGTTAAGAGCCACCAGCCCCACACCTGAGGCCATGGGAAAGCTTTTCAGTTATAGAAGACAATAACAAATTTAGTCTCACTGCATCTATGCCAACAAATAGCATGGTCACCAATTGGGCTAATAAGATGTCTACTCAAGTAAAATTCACATCATGGTTTTCTTCCTGTTTAAATTGATATGTTAATATATGATAATATTGATACTTCATTGATATATATATATATATATATATATATATATATATATATATATATATATATATATATATATATATTGTGTGTTTATAATTAAGTAACTCAATGGAAAAGAAAGCCACCACCACTTTCAATTTCTTATATTTTTCAAGAAAACTTACACTCTAGAGCCCACTTGTACAATTCAGTCTGGAAATCTTTGGGCATCTCACCATGCTGCTTCTGAAGTGAGGCCATCCTGAAAGACAAATAATGACTTACTTCATATGCCCAACATATCAAAGGACTGATTCTCAATTTACACTTCAGTACTTTCCAAAAGATTGTTGACCCATTATATCTTATATTTTTTACCTTTCCACAAAGGTAAGGGTGACTTGGTCCACCTCAGGCAAATAGGAACTCACATTCTTAGATCTCAACATAGGAGTCTGAACCCGACTTCGCACACGCCACCACTCATCACCATTCCTATGTAGAGAATGAAAAACATGACTTGCATTGAAATAACACTAAGGTACATGCATAATCTTGCAGCAGAGGAGAAAATAACTTGGATATCTGGCAGGACACAA
This sequence comes from Portunus trituberculatus, assembly GCF_017591435.1. Lineage (NCBI taxonomy): Eukaryota > Metazoa > Arthropoda > Malacostraca > Decapoda > Portunidae > Portunus > Portunus trituberculatus. The sequence goes on from NC_059297.1 coordinate 26,352,602, forward strand.
GAAAATTTGAGGATAAGATGATGCATAATAAACACAAATAGATTAAACTTTCCTTATATGAGATAAATAAATATAATAAGGATTAAAAGGACTTAATAAATACCAATGACTATATGAACCAAGCTTAGGTGCCTATGTATAACCAAAATAAAGATAGGTACATCTATGTTCAACACATAAAATAGGCACACAAATAATTATTTAATAAACAACAGGAACAATGATAAAAACCATGTGGACCAGAACAATAATTAGGTATTAGTAATATCTGGTAATCATTATAATGTGAATGAAAAGTTATGCTCATGGAATGAATTGTAAGAAACGCAAAAGTTTGACTGTCACATCTAAAAACAGATAAAAGTACTTGCAAAGAATATTTCATCAATTTAATGTAAGTAACAAAAATATATATAAACAGGCTCACTCAACAAGAAGACCTCCTTTTTTCTCAAAGTAGTTGTCTATTGCTTCATATCTGATTTTCTTTAGAGAAAAGAAGCCATATCGTAATGGATTGTCCATGGTGATTCTGATCATTGCCTCTATGTAGATGGGGTCAGTCACCATGACCGCAGGTGGGAACTGTGGGTTTTCCAACCTCACTATGGGTCCGTACTTCTTTGACAAGTCCAGAAACATCTTGTGAATGGACTTCATAGGGTAAGCTTTAGACAATGAAAAGTTATGACATGAATAAACATGAGTAATTATGCATTCACAATGCATACAAAACTATTTATACATGCATGAACATAAAGTACTTGTATATACACATATAATGAACACAATAATAATATCTACTCACAGATTCTCATAAATACAAGCTATTGCTTATGTTTTTTTATGGCAACAGATAAATAAACCTAGCTCATACTCACTCATTCCAAAGATAAACAAGGTCGGTAAACACCCGATCACAGGGAAGGTCGGAGGGCCTGGAATTTCTTTAACAGACTTGAGAACAGTTTTTTTGTGTTGTACAGCTTCTGCCATTTGATGTGCTCCCATTCTTGCAATAGCCAAGCAAGAAACAGGGAGCACTGGCAACCGTGCAGCCCTCCAGGTATGCTGCATTGCACATATCATGGTCTGTCAAATAAAAAAACTTGTCTAGGATACATGACGATACGTTATAACATATAAATAGATATAATGAAAAATAATGACAATTAGGCTGAACATCAAGCTTGTGAATGTTGGGTTTGGGTAAAAAAAAAATAATAATAATTAATAAAAAAATAAATAAATAAATAACTTCAGTCCCACAAAAATTGTCTCCTAATGACAGATCTCTAACTCTGCAGTAGGGAAATAAGGATTAAACCCTTCAGTACCAAGATGCTCTCTCATATTCATTCTGCTTACTACTATTTAGGACTAAAATAATGAAGACTCTGGCCATCTATCTTCTAACCTCCATAGACCCTTTCTAATGTATATAAATTGGTCTAATCACATCAACAATTCATGATAAAAATGCATCCCAGTACTGAAGGGGTTAATCAAGTGAACAGAACAATTCAGAGGTGCCAAGTTAGCACATCTGGATTAATAGACTGTGAGAGGTTTTTGGCTGGGAATCAGACTTGTAAGGACACTAACAAAGACCTTTATTGTTCGAACCTTATAAACTGTCTGTGAGAATTTTGCTGGGAGTCAAACCTATTGGGACACCAACTAAATCCAACATCATTACCATTCAAGAGATAACCAACCAAGGCTATGGTAAATCTTAGATGGTATTGTCCGTTATGTTATTATAACATCACAGATGTGCCAAATAAATGAAATCAAATCCTCATGAATAAGGATCTAAGACTTGTACATAATCATATTGTGAATTGTTTCTTTACTGATAAGTACATTTCCTAATATTCACTGGGATGGTAAAGCTTTCTTTTCCTTTTTCTTATCTACATATTGGGAAGTGCAGCTAAGGACACACACACACACACACACACAAAAAAAAAAAAAAAAAAAAAAAAGGGTTATATACTTTCAGAAAAAAAAAAAATTTTTGGTCATAAGACTTATCTTTTGAAACGGTAAATAGAAGGAAGGAAAGAACACAAGAATATGCGAGTTGCATTGGGAATGTGAGATTGAAAGGCACGACACCGCAAAGATAACTGAATAACATATACATACAAAATAAAGAGGTGGGCAGAACTAAGATGAAAGCACTTCCCTAACAGAAGCAGGCGGAATAGAACCCATAGGTGAGGCGAATATAGCGATGAAAGCAGTTAAATGGGAAGAACAAGGGTGAGGCGAAAATAAAGGAATAAGTGGAATCTTTGGCACTGTCCCTGAGAAACCGTCCCGAATTCCCCTTCGCAGCTCCTCCACCGAGGCACCGAATCTTTGACAACGAACGTCGAAACGACGAACAGCTTCAGGGCAAACTTTTAAGCAGGCATTTGCACATCTTGTCATAATGCTTGAAAGTATATATTCGGTTATACTGTAACGATGATGGAAAAAGAAAAATCTCTACGATTTAAGTCATTGCAGAATGTAAGGAAAATTCAAGGTCACTCCTTAATGTTCGTAAACAATTTATCTCATTAGTAGTGTCATCAACATCAAACAGATAACTTATCCAGATATGGTGACAGTGCCCCAGATATTATCAGAATAATGCATTCGAGGGAAAACACAAATTCATCAGTTAATATTGCCCTTGAGATAAAATACTTAAGTTTGAATCAAGAACGAGTCAATCTCTCGCGTTCATGATTTCTGAGTTATGTGAGGTCCGCAAATGAGATAGTTAAAATGATGTTGTTATTCGTTAAGTATACTATAATTATTATTTCTTAAGGAGCGTGGGATGGCAACCTACCCTATGATCCCTACCTAGTTATTTACACGTCGTGCTGGAAATACTGTGACAAAACTATATGAACCAGTGAATTCAGCTGGACAATACTTACCCAAGGTCACCCAATTGCTCTGATCATCCAGCACTGAGCAGTTATCACTCGTAAGTTCGTAACTGTCCGACACCCTCCGACAGCAGCGCCTGATAACGCTGGCGGCTGACAACACCTACATCCTGTTAATCAGGATGTAGAAAGTGCTATTGTTCACCAACCTTTGAGTTCTCATCACATTACTTATGAATACATATAAGTAGCAGCTCCATAGTTGAGTACATCACCTATTGACTCAGCTGATTTGACGTCACATAAAATGAGAAATATATGGTATATAATTTTGTTTTTCCGAAGGGGTTCCTTGAGACATGTCATGTATTTTAAGGGTCACGCAAGGGTAAAAATGTTGAGAAACGCTCCCTTATTCGTTATCATACTCTCTCTCTCTCTCTCTCTGACCAATAGCATGGCTTCATATATGTGACGTCAAATCAGCTGGATTTGACGTCAAATCAGGAGGAGCTGGGAAGTGGGAGGCGAGTGGTAATCGAGGCGAGCGCGTGGGACGCTTTCTCGGGTTTAGTGTTTTAAAGAAAAGATGGATAAGTGTAGATATGGAGACGGGGCCATACGAGCGTAAAGCCCCAGGCCCTGTAAAACTACAACTAGGTAAATAAACACACACACACACACACACACACACACACCAGACTACTTTGGAAACTAGAGAACTTAGGAGGACTGCGAGGAACTTTGTTAAAAAAAATCCCTAACAAGTTCGTAAGAGAGAGAGCTGGCTAAGAGTGTTATACAATTTGTTCAGAACAGCCCTCAGGTGGAGGAAATGACCAGAGTGAAGGGGGAAAGAGACCACTAGGAGTGCGAATGAGATCTCAAGTGGCGGCAGAGGAGATAATGATGACAAGAACAGGGAAATTAGCTGAAGATACCGAATTTAATAAAAGATATATGGATAAAAGGAGATATGAACCTGGAAGAGAGAGAAAAGGAGAGAGTGCTAAGAAATGAAGCTAGGAGAAAAAAAAAAAAACGAGAAAAGGAGGGAGTTCGATAAGAAGAAATTCTACTGGAGAGTTATAGATATAAGACTGAAGTGGTATCTTCGGAAAAAAAAAATATTGGAAGAGTCAAGAAATTAAGAGTGTCTTATACAAATATAGATGGGTTGCTGTCCAGTGTGTTTGGAGCTAGGTTAGACACTACTTAAAGAAAACAAAGACTGGATATGATGTGCATAGCAGAAACATAACTAAAGGAGAAGGTAGCTACATATTAACTTTAAGGAAGAGGGATATAAAAGTTGGAGAAAAGACAGACAGGGGAAATGGGGAGGAGGAGACATGGTACAATAACTTTTTGATCTCTCGTTATTGTATCATGGGAGGAGAGCTAATAATGGTTCGAGATAATATATGTGTAGAAGAAGTGCAGTATGGGGATGGCATGGTGAAAGTTATGGGAGTAACAGTCAAGATAGAAGAAGAGAAAAATGGAGAATCATAGTCACGTATGTGCCATCTAAGACAAATACATGGAGAACAGAAGAACATAAGAAAATGCAAGGAGAGGTGATTAAATGTTTGGATAATATGATAAGAGGAGATGGAAAAATACTGTTAGTTGGAGACATTAACTGTAAAAGAGTAAACTGGAGAATGATGGAAGTAATGGGTAATGCTGGATCGTGGAGCGAGGAATTGTTACAGTTAACTATATATGATGAATACACTGGATCAGTGGGTGGAAGAATCAACACGGTTCAGAGGAGAAGCATCATTGCTGGACCTAGTATTCACAAAGAAGCTGAAGGCCCTCCTAGCGTACTGGGCTGCCGCTGAGGTGACTGGTGAGTATTATATCTGTCGCGGCTGTGGAAGTTGTGTAAGGACGAGAGGGCGGATAATTATATATATATATATATATATATATATATATATATATATATATATATATATATATATATATATATATATATATATATATATACACACACACACACACACAAACACACACACACACACTCACACACCGCGTAGTGTAGTGGTCAGCACGCTCTACTCACAATCGAGAGGGTGCGGGCTTGAGTCCCGGAAAGCAGCGAGGCAAATGGGCAAGCCTCTTATAAATATGTAGCCTCTGTTCACCTAGCAGTAAATGGGACTGGGTACGGGATGTAACTCGAGGGGTTGTGGCCTCGCTTTCCTGGTCTGTGGAGTGTGGTGTAGAGCTGGGCACTTCTGAATACCGGTAGGTAGCGGCAGCTAGGGAGCAGTAAGTACGTAGTACTATGTATATTATCCAACAACCGTCGCCAACTGCTGACCTTGCATGCTCATAAGAATCAAGAGACGCGTTCGCAAGACCTTGCATGTGCCAAACATATCAAAGTATCCAGGGTTGTTAGGTTGAACGGAATCATCAGGACGTTATGATAGTATAGACATAAGTAAAAATAGAGTAAGTCCTCGTTATATGGTACTTCTTTATCTGGTAAATTCATAGTTACTGCATTTGGAAATTTCTACCCTCGATTCGATATACGGTAAGAAAAGTTCACAAATATGGTATCCCCTCATGTCATCCGAGAGGACCCAGCGCTGGGGAGCAGGGGTGATGACGTCGTCAACGCCGCGACCTCCTCGCCCCTCACAATACTGACTTTAACTTGATCACCCTTGGAGCCTGTTGTCTCTTTCTCCCCCCCCCCCCCGTTTTTTAAACTGCATTACATATTACTTACATGCATTACAAATTAGATGAATAAATGGAATATTAAAGGGTCTATTGTAAGCACAAATATATTCATAATAATTATGGCAAACATTTAAAGCCTACTACCAGCGGCGAACCATTCTGCAACTGATAAAGGGCACAGATAGACCTGGCATGCCCACTATCAGAGAATGGTGGAAGTCGTATAACATCAAACACGCCTTAGATAACATCAAATCATCTGGGGACGAAGAGAAGACGTCTACCATAAACTTGGCGTGGAATGAAGTATGGGCAGAATGTGCGCATGACTTCGCAGGCTTCGCTAAAGACGACATCGGTGCGATCAGAAATGACATAGTAAATCTGGGCCATAGGGCTGGCTTCGATGAAGTTGATGATGATGATGATCAAGATCTTTTGGAAAGCCATGCTGAACTTCTCTTAAATGATGAACTAGATAAGGCATCACAGGAGGCAGAAAAAGAGGGAGACGAGAAAGAAGAACCTGTGCGTGGCCTGGGCTTCAAAACTCTAAGAGAATGTTTCGGTGGTATCGAAAAAGCTCTGGAAACCCTGAAGGAATGTGACCCAAATCCTGCCAGGAGTAGCAAAGTGGCTCATGACGTAGAGAAAAATGTCAAGATTTATCAAGAAATCTATGATGAAAAAACAAGAAAAACCAAAGTTCTCTATCTACTCGTTCTTGAAGCCAGTCAGACATGCCGTCCCTGTCACACCTGCCCTTCCACATCTGCTTCCGACAGTGCAGACTACGACGTCTTATCCTCGTCTACCCACTCAGCTGAAGACGAGTAAGGGCTGAAATCCCTACTGTCCCTCGGGAGGGACATCATCTGATAGAATACATGGCGAGTGAAAGGTAAAATCAAAACATTTACAGTAGTTTTTTTCTTTTGCGCAGTACTTTACATTTTTTTTTCTTAAATTACTATTTTCATGTATTTTAATTTCTGTAGGGGTGAATTTTGATCTGCTGAAAATCATTCCCTATTGTTACATGTTATAATGGGTTCAGTACATGGTAATTTCGATTTGCGGCAAGGTTTTTAGGAACGCGCATATGTACCGTATAACGAGGACTTACGGTATAAGTAAGTAAACATTATACAGAGTAGACCTGGTGGCTTATTGGACTTCTTACAGCCTCCTTTCGTGTTACTGGCAATCGACTGACTAATGACAATAAATGAGTAACGCAAGCTTTTGTGGGATAACCCAACACAACTTGCTCCTCAGTTTGGATTGAGGCAGGCGGGCCAACGTAGCCATCTGGCGGTGACCTTGGCGGCCTGCATCAAAACACCCCGTCGAGCAGGAACGGGGAAGCGAGTTTCCTTGAGCAGGGCAGGCGAGCCGTGGTGACATCACGACCTGACCCACCTGGGGACATGAGGACCTGAAAACTCCACTCTGCACTGCCACCATGGATTCTGACCCTGAAAATCTCGATAAGCAGTTCAGGTAATAGAGGGTCGAGGCGGCGTGAGTGACATGGAAGGCGAGTGACAGCTTAGTAAACACACGCACTGTCTGCACTATAAATGACTGTGTTCTGGGTTATTTGGTGGCAGATAGAGACTGACACTTCTATTTCTTCACGTGTTGAAATGTAAATTAGTATAGTTGTTCCATGAGGTCGAGATGAAAATAACATTCGTACCTTTATTGGTCAATATTACTTTTATATTTGTCATTCTCACTTATGAACAACAGACCATTGTTCTCTATTTACTATTGCAAGGCTATCTGTAAGATATTATAGTTCAACACATTCATACCAAAAGTTAGAATTTTAGAGAGTGCTAGGACAAAAAGAGGCTTTAACTGTCATTGAAATATATATATATATATATATATATATATATATATATATATATATATATATATATATATATATATATACATGCAGTGTGATTCGTCACATGATGGATGATAGTATAAGTAAGAATGTAAATAAGATAAAGTGGTCCTGCAAAGTACTTTGGCAGGGTGAGACCAGTCAAACAAGAAATTCAAGTATCCAATAAACATAAGGACCTGTTGAAAATCCAATATATTTGGATGTAGAGCAAAAATCCGTGAAATTTGGCTTTTTACATCAAATGGACTTGGGTATTAATGCTGTTTAAACCAATATGTTAAATGTAACTACAGTAGTTAGCTATTTGCAGGGCCTACATCTCAATGTTTTTTACCCTGTTGGAAATTAGTAAGTTTAACTTATGGGTGGTCAGGGGGTTCATCAATTAGGTTACAATATATTGGGTTAGATTAGTTTACCTTATGAGGGGATCCACAAAGGGCAAAACTACCTTGGTTAGTAGGTTATAAAATGTTAGATTTGGCAAATTTGGTAATTCAGGATGGGTAAAGTTACTCCCAGTTAGGTGATCACTATAGTCTCCCAAATCTAAACGCGGCTCAGGGAATAATTGGCCTTCCAGCTCGACCAAGTCTACATGAACTAATGAATTAGAGCTCCGTGTACATAAGTAAGAGGCATATGAAATACTTTAACGAAAATCCAGTATCATCAATTATTAAAAGAAAATAATCAAAAGAAAAATTTAACATTCCACGCTTATGATATGCATATTACAATAACAAATACTGGCAGCCCTGAGTAAGCGTTGCTGTGAAAACGTTATAATCTGTATCAACGTTCACCATCATCATTAGTAAGACAAATGGTACACCAACTGTGTTCCAAACACAATTCGAATTAATATCTAAAAAGAATGAGGTATTTCATATATAGGATGAAATATTGTGAACTCCATTTATGTGGCAACACTCAATACTGTCCAAGGCACGGCCTGCCTGCGAGACACAGTGGGGGACAAGGTCACGTATCATGGTGGTAGATATCTTTCCACCCCCCCACACACACACACTGCGAATTTAAGGATGGAAATTGAATATAGGCGTGAGGAAGCATTGTCACGGAGAGAGAGAGAGAAAGAGAGTGGAGGTGAAGAAGGAAGGGAGAGAGTGATAAATGAATTAGAGAGGTGGGTCAGGTCACACACCTTACCATTCAAATTCTGGGTGAAAAATGGCAGCACTGGAAGTGCTGTAAACAAAAAATTGATAACTCAGAGATTATGGATAAACATTAATTTAAGTAAGAGGACTAATAAAAAAATCTCAAGCTGTAATTCATTGCATCCCGACAGTGTCTAACCCATTGGTTCTTAGACTTTGTATACATCTCGTACTTTGATGGTACATCAATTTTTTAGTCACTGTAGTGCAGGCCTACTAGAAGACAGAAATTTAAGAACTTATTTATCTAGGAAAACTAGGTGGCATACTTTAGGTGATGGTCATGCTGCCCAAGTGTGTCGTGATGGCTCAGTTTACAAATCTTTCGTCCAAACAATGTTGTGATGCCACTAATTCATTCAACTGCTCTGATTGGTTCATTTTTATATTTTTCAAAGTTTTGTATATGATACTTATCACATTGTTAATGTTTGCAGGTTATGCAGTCTGGTTATAATATAGTAAAAAAAAAGCTAGAAAATGAGGTTAAGTAAAATTAAAGTAAAGATGTTTAAAAAGTGAAGTGGTTGATTTTAGTTGGTATAGTGCAAAGTGCCTCCATAGTGCAGTGGCTAGCATATTTGATAATGTTTCAGTGGCCCATGGTTTGGATCCAGGCTGGGACAGTCAGCACACAATTCATCCATTTCTTCAGTTTTTATGATAACTTATTACTACCTAAGAAAACTTAAAGAAGACAAACTGAAAACAGATGTCAACCATACATATAATAAAATAGTTTAAGTACTTTTCATTTAAGGAGTTACTTGTAGTGTCAAGGCTATTCATGTGTGAGTTCTAGTGTGTAGCTTTATTAAATTGTGAAAAGTTAGATACATTTTTTTTTCTCTTCTCTCCACAGCAATCGCCTTTTGCTGCGCCATGCCAGCCAAAACTCCCTTGATGAGAGCTCTCAGAAACACATTCCTCGCTCGGAGACAAAGCACAAGCTCCCTTACAGGAACCCGCAGCACTTTCCTCGGGCATTTGATAACCTGAACTTGATGAGAAGGTAAGACACCCTTCAAGACTTTACTCAAGTACAAATGAGGGCTCTAGTTATTGTTAACATTATGCTTGCATTACATAATTCAACTGATATAGATACCTTATATTATTAATTGACTGCAATAAAGAAAATCACTGAAGATTTTTTATCTATATCGTATGTTAGAGAATAATGGGAAGGTTCCTAAAAGTTGTGGTGCATAGTAATGGTCACAATGGAGGGTAAATTTTCCTTAAAACTATTTACAGGAGGAGGTAGTAGACACCTACCGAAACGATAATTTACTCCCAGCGAGGTCTAATAGCACTAGTTCAGGTGATGCTGTGAACCTTTCATTAAAGCTAGTTGTGATCTCGCTGAACGTTTCCCTTTGTGTCTCACAGCTTAAGGGAGCCAGTCATAGCTTGCCCTCTAAAGACAACTCTCCTTCTTCACACAAAACTACATACACTTACCACACATACACCCTTCACTTGAAAAATCAAATTTAAAAGAAAAATGGCAACTTCAAATTATGCCTTGGAGTCCACTACTGGGGAGGGGACTAAAAATGTCTCTAGGTCAGACTCCTCTCTCAATAATGACCCCAAATGCCTTGACATCTCCCTCAACTTTTTCTACATTAACTTCTGCAACATTCTTGGTCTTTGATCTAATTTTCAATCTGTAGGACACCACCTCTCCTCTACTAAACCTCATCTTCTCTTCCTCACCAAAACACAGCTGTCTGAGGCAACTGACAGCAGCCCCTTCTCTGTTACCTCCTACTTTCTCTATTCTCATTTTCGTTCCAAAGCTGGATGTTGCGTCTATGTACGCAACGACTTAACTTGCTCTCGTGCCCACGCTCTTGAATCTTCCGAGTTTTCCACCATCTGGCTACGACTTAACAGTCACTCTCAAACTAAATTCATCTGTGCTGTTTATCTCTCCCTTAACTCTTCTGACTATAGTAAATTCTTCGACTACTTAACTTCCAAAGTGGAGCACATTCTGTCCCTCTACCCTTTCGCTGAGATTTCCATTCTTGGAGATTTCAATGTTCACCACCAGCTTTAGCTTCTCTCTCCCTTCACTGACCATCCTGGTGAACTAGCCTTCAACTTTGCTATCCTCCATGACCTAGAGCAACTGGTGCAACACCCTACTCGTATTCCTGACCGTCTTGGAGACACGCCCAACATTCTTGATCTCTTCCTCACCTCTAACCTTCTGCTTATGCTGTCACCCTTTCATCTCCGTTGGGCTCCTCCGATCACAATCTCATTTCTGTATCTTGTCCTATTTTCCAATCCTCCTCAGGATCCCCAAAGCGAAGGTGCCTCTGGCATTTTGCCTCTGCCAGTTGGGGGACCTGAGGAGGTATTATGCTGATTTTCCTGGAATGATTACTGCTTCCATGTCAGAGACCCATCTCTTTGTGCTGAACGCATAACAGAGGTGATAGTGTCTGGCATGGAGGCGTACATTCCTCATTCTTTTACTCAACCTAAACCTTATAAACCTTGGTTTAACACAGCCTGTTCTCGTGCTATACATGATAGAGAGGTTGCCCACAAAAAGTACTTGAGCCCTCTATCTCCTGAATCTCATGCACTATATTTCTGCCTGGGATCATGCCAAGTCTGTTCAAGTCTGTTCTTCAACTTGCCAAACACTCTTCATAAATAGAAATGTCAAAATCTTTCAAACTCAAACTCCCTCGTGACTTCTGGCATCTAGCCAAAAACATCTCAAATAACTTCACTTCTTCATCTTTCCTCCTTTATTTCATCCTGATGGCACCACTGCCATCTCTTCTGTCTCTAAAGCTGAACTCTTCTCTCAAACCTTTGCTCACAACTCCACCTTGGATGATTCTGGGCTTGTCCTCCTCTCCTCCTCCCTCTGACTATTTCATGTCTACAATTAAAATTCTTCGTAATGATGTTTTCCATGCCCTTGCTGGCCTAAACCCTCGGAAGGCTTATGGACCTGATGGGGTCCCTCCTATTGTTCTCAAAAACTGTGCTTCTGCTTGCACCTTGCCTGGCCAAACTCTTCCAACTTTGTCTATCGACTTCTACCTTTCCTTCCTGCTGGAAGTTTGCCTACATTCAGCCTGTTCCTAAAAAGGGTGACCGTTCTAACCCTCAAACTACCGTCCTATAGCTTTAATCTCTTGCTTGTCTAAAGTTTTTGAATCTATCCTGAATAGGAAGATTCTCAAACATCTGTCACTTCACAATCTTCTGTCTGATCGCCAGTATGGCTTCCGTCAAGGTCGCTCTACTGGTGATCTTCTGGCTTTCCTTACTGAGTCTTGGTCATCCTCTTTAGAGATTTCGGTGAAACTTTTGCTGTTGCGTTAGACATATCAAAAGTTTTTGATAGAGTCTGGCATAAAGCTTTGATTTCAAAACTGCCCTCCTACGGCTTCTATCCTTCTCTCTGCAACTTTATCTCAAGTTTCCTTTCCGACCATTCTATTGCTGCTGTGGTAGACGGCCACTGTTCTCTTCTAAATCTATTAATAGTGGTGTTCCTCAGGGTTCTGTCCTGTCACCCACTCTCTTTCTATTATTCATTAATGACCTTCTTAACCAAACTTCTTGCCCTATCCACTCCTACGCTGATGATACCACCCTACATCTTTCCACGTCCTTTCAGAGATGACCAACCCTTCAGGAAGTCAACAGATCATGCAGGGACGCCACAGAACGCCTGACTTCCGATCTTTCTAAGATTTCTGATTGGGGCAGAGAAAATCTAGTAGTTTTCAATGCCTCAAAAACTCAATTCCTCCATCTATCAACTCGACACAACCTTCCAGACAACTATCCCCTCTTCTTCAATGATACTCAGCTGTCTCCCTCTTCCACATTGAATATCCTCAGTCTGTCCTTTACTCATAATCTTAACTGGACACTTCATATCTCATCTCTTGCTAAAACAGCTTCTATGAAGTTAGGCATTTTGAGGCGTCTCCACCAGTTTTTCTCACCCCTCCAACTGCTAACTCTGTAGAAGGGCCTTATCCGTCCTTGTTAGGAGTACTCTTTGTATGTTGTGGGGGGAGGGGGATTCCAGTCACACAGTTTCATTAGATATGGTGGAATCAAAAGCTTTTCATCTCATCAACTCTCCTTCTCTGACTAACTGTCTTAAGCCTCTTTCTCACTGCTGAAATGATGCATCTCTTTCTTTTATTGCTGTTGTCATGCTAACTGTTCTACTGGTCTTGCTAACTGCATGACTCCCTTCCTCCTGTAGCCTCACTGCACAAGGTTTTCTTCTTCCTCTCATCCCTATTCTGTCCAACTCTCAAGTGCAAGAGATAACCAGTACTCTCAGTCATTCATACCTTTTTTTTTTTTTTTATACCATGTGGGCTTATCACAGGAATTTATGGGCTAAAGGGGGTACTTTTTTGGGGTACCTCCTATTTCAAAGCCTACCCGCCAGGAAACCATTGCCCCGAATGAGGAAGCCCAACCTACACTCGGACCGTGGACAGGATTCACTGGTAAACTCAGGAACTCCTTCCCTGCATCTGTATTTCCAACTTCCTACAAATTGTCTTCTTTTAAGAGGGAGGTATCGAGACATTTGCTCCCTAATTTTGGCTGATGCTTTTCTTCTTTGTAGAGAATAGCAGTCAAGTGGGCCTTTTTTTTTTTTTTTTTTTATATATTTATTTATTTATTTTTTCTCTCCCTTGGCTGGCCCTCCTACATAAAAAAAAAAAAAGATTGGGATTGTATGACTAGCATTTTTCATTTATCCAAGTGTGTGTCACTGATTTGAACACCAAAGAGAAGAAATGCATCTCACCATGGTTAGAGAAAGTATCAACTAACAAGGGGCAAAGCTTAGTGCCACTAGTGCATCTTATCTACTGCTTGGGAGTGGCTAATGTAATGGGAAGGTAATGCTTCATTTTGATGTATGCAGGCAGAGTCAGCTGTGTGATGTGGTCCTTGTGGCAGATAGTATGGAGGTGCCGGCCCACAAGATGGTGCTGGCTTCTTGCAGTCCGTACTTTCATGCCATGTTCACAAGTGAGTATTTTTTCTTTCCTCTACAGTCATCATATTATCATGGTCTTGATTGATTTTTCCAGAAGCACAATCTTGTTAATATTTGTGACCACTTTGCACAGTACCTTAAGTAAGGAAGTAATGAATCATTAATATATTCAGCTCTTTTCTAACATATGTTCTTCCAATTTTCTCCTCAAGCTTCAGTCAAGCCACATGATGCACATTCAGTGACCGTCTTGAGAGTTCAAGAAAAAAGGAAAGTTTTGTACAAAAAAATTAATTGCATCCTTGTATCCTGGCACATCTTAGAAAGTTCATTCTTGCTGTTCTAGGTTTTGAGGAGAGTCGGCAAGACAGGATAGTGCTGCAGGGCATTGATGGAAGTGCACTGCAGCTCCTCATTGACTATGTGTACACAGCTGAGGTGCTGGTGACTGAGGAGAATGTTCAGGTATGTTGTGCACCACAGGTACTATCACAGAAAGAGCCAAAGATTACAAGCCTGATCGAAATTAATGGATTGCTGGCAAACCAAGTGGGAGCATGTTGACAGAAATCTGAAGGTGTTAATCTTTCTCTTCTCTCTCTCTCTCTCTCTCTCTCTCTCTCTCTCTCTCTCTCTCTCTCTCTCTCTCTCTCTCTCTCTCTCTCTCTCTCTCTCTCTCTCTCTCTCTCTCAATGTTACCCTCAATGTTATATATATATATATATATATATATATATATATATATATATATATATATATATATATATATATATATATATATATATATATATATATATATAGAGAGAGAGAGAGAGAGAGAGAGAGAGAGAGAGAGAGAGAGAGAGAAAGAAGCGAATAATTAAGCCTCACTTAATGTACACTATATTTCTCTTCTTCTTTAATAACATTGAACTATTTTACTGCCAGTTTGTCAAGTTCTAATTAGTGGTTGATTTTTTAATCTATATTAGGAGAATTAAATAAAATAACATATTAGAAATGGAATGTGTTTCTCCAAATGAGGTCACATTGAGGTGGGCTTGTGACCTGAGTAATGAGTTTTAAGATTCTCTCTCTCTCTCTCTCTCTCTCTCTCTCTCTCTCTCTCTCTCTCTCTCTCTCTCTCTCTCTCTCTCTCTCTCTCTCTCTCTCTCTCTCTCATATTAGTCATTACACACACACACACACACACACATACACACACACAAAGATGGTGCTGGAATTAAAGGACCTCACATATGAAGAACGACTGAAGGAAATGGGACTGCCAACCTTCTAAGATAGAAGAGAATGCGGGGACCTAATAACAATATATAAGGTAGTAAATGATATTGAAAAGATAGACAAAGAAGACCTGGTGCTGTTGACAGAAGAAGATGGAAGGACAAGAGGACATGAAAAGATCAGGATGAGGCACTGTGTGAAGGATATTGGAAAATACAGTTTTCTGCACAGAACAGTGGAAAAATGGAATGCATTGGATAATGGAATTGTCACAGCACATAATGTGCATAACTTTAAAGAAAAACTAGATAAATGAAGATATGGAGACAGGACACTATGAGCCCCACTCAAACCCTGTACAGTACAACTAGGTAAATACACACACACACACACACACACACACATGTGAAAGCGAACAGTACATAGAAAATCCTGTTGGTCTAAGGAAACTAACAGATGATATTATGGACAAGGATTTTTCAGGATTCAGGGACAAACAAGGTAATATGAGAAGGCTAATCAACGTAGAAAGGGAATTAGGGTATATGAAGGAGGTGATGTCCAGTCTAATGGACAAACAGGACTGACTGATAACGGAAAACACAGACCTGAAATTGAGATTAGCAGATTGTGAGAAGGTCAGTACAATAAATCAGAGATTGAAAGAGGAAATTCAAGAAATAAAGAAACAAAATGATGTACTAAAAGCTACATGCCAAGATTATGAAAGCTCCTTAAGGAACTTGTGGGTTAAAGTGCAGGACGGGATTGTGGACAGGACAGGAGGTAGATTGGGGGAAAACAAGCTGAAGGAACTACAAAATGAATGGAAGCAAGAGCAAGAAGAGGAGAAAGTAAAATTTTCAGAGGTTGTAAAGAGACAAATTCAGGAGAACACGAAAATCACTGTAATTGAAGTTATTAAAGAGAAAGAAGACTTGGTGCGGGATACTGTGGACAAGAAAAAAGGCTTCGTGATTTTTGGAATGAAGGAATAGAAAAATCCAAATAAATTCCAAGAGAATGTGAAGAGAGAGAATTGGCCAAAACTGTTATCAAATGAGTACAAGACAGAACACAAGAATTAGACCAGGAGGTGGAGGAAGTGATCAGGCTAGGAAGATACAGTGAAGGCGGAAGGAAACCAATGAAAGTGAGAATGAGAATCCAAGTGGCTGTAGAGGAAATTATGGCTAGGAAAGGGAAGCAGGCCGATGATACTGAACACAAGGATATATGGATAAAAAGAGATATTAACTTAGAAGAGAGGGAAAAGGAGAAAGTGCTAAGAAGTGAAGCTAAGGAAAAAACGAGAAAAGGACAGAGATAGGGAAGAAGAATTTTTACTGGAGGGTTCTAGATTTGTGACTAAAGAAGTGGTATCTATGGAAGAAAGAGGAGGTTGTGGAGGAGGCAAGAAATTAAGAGTGACTTATACTAAAATAGATGGGTTGTTATCAAGCATATTGGAAGTTAGGGATTATTTGAAAGAGAAAAGCCAGATGTAATGTGCATCGTTGAAACAAAACTGAGAGGAGAGATCCATGTCAACTTTAAAGAGGAGGGATATAATACCTGGAGGAGAGACAGAAAGGATAAAGGGGGGGAGGAGGAGTGCTAATAATGGTTCGTGATAATATATGAATGGAGGATGTTCAATATGATGAGTGGAAGTAATGGGAGTAACAATCAAAACAGAAGATTTGAAGAAGAGAACAATTATAGTTACATATGTTCCACCAAAGACTAATACATGGGGAACAGAAGAACATAAAGATATGCAAAGAGAGGTGATAAAGTGCCTAGATAACATGATAAGAAGAGATAGAAGAATACTTTTAGTTGGAGACTTTAACTGTAAAAAAAATAAACTGGAGAGAGATGGAAGTAATGGATAATGCTGGGCAGTGGAGTGAGAAAGTGTTACAGTTGACTATGGTTAATGCAATGGACCAGTGGGTGGAGGAGTCAACAAGGTACAAGGGGGAAGAAGAACCATCATTGCTTGACCTAGTTTTCACAAAGAAACCAGAGCCCCCTCCAATCATACAATACCTTAGTCCAATGGGGAGAAGTGATCATGTGACATTAGAGATGCAAATTCAGGAGGAAGATGAGATAAGTTACAGAGAGGACTATAAAGGAGAGAAATTAAATTATGCAGGAGCAGATTTTGAAAACTTAAGGATCTATTTTGCTGATATTGAGTGGAGTAATATTATGTACAGAAAGACAGTACAAGGGAAATATGACATATTCTTACAGAAATATAATGAAGGAGCAAAAAAGTTTGTACTTGTTTGTAGAGTTCAGAAAAAAATACATGCTTGGTACAATACTAGATGCATACAAGCAAAAAAGCCAAAAGATAAAGCGTGGAAGAAACTTATAAAGCAGGGAAATGACTATAACAGACAGCAGTACAAAGATGCCAGAAATGAATATATTAGAGTAAGGAGAGTGGAAGAAAGAAACTTTGAGAAAGATGTAGTGGATAAAAGTAAAGATGAACCCAAACTTTTCTACAAGTTTATAAATGGCAAAACAAAGAATAAGGAAACAATTGAAAAAATAATTAGAGAAGGGAATGATATGTGCAAAATAATGAATAAGAGCTTCAAAACGGTATTCACTGCAAAAGATGATTTCACAGAACCTAATACGACATGGAGATTACCAAGGATTACAGGAGATTGCAGTGCACAAAGAGGATATTGGAAGCTTATTGGATAAGTTGGAAGTCAGAAAAGCAATGGAGCCAGATGGTGTATCAGGATGGATTGCTGGCAAACCAAGTGGGAGATGGGTGTTAAAAGAATGTAAAGAGCAACTACTGGATCCAACTTGGTAAATAATTACAAGTTCAACAAATGAAGTGAAAGTTCCACTACAATGGAAGAGAGCCAATGTAATACCGATATTTAAAGGAGGAAAGACAGCTGAACCACTAAATTACAGACCAGTTTCACTTACAAGTTTTTTAGGGAAGTTATGTGAAATAATTATCAAAGAAAAATGGGTTAAATTTCTAGAAGAGGAGCAAATCATATCAAACAGACAATTTGGGTTCAGGACAGGGCAGTCATGTGTATCAAACTTATTAAGCTTCTACTCGAGAGTTATTGCAGGACTTGAAAACAGAGATGGATAGGTAGACACAGTATACCTGGATATTAAAAAGGCTTTTGATAAAGTCCCTCATAGAAGACTAGTTTGGAAACTAGAGAACATAGGAGGACTGCGAGGAACTTTGGTCAAATGGACAAGAGATTATTTGAAGGGTAGGGAAATGAGAACTGTGATCAGAGATACATACTCAACTTGGTGTAAAGTAACTAATGGAGTGCCACAAGGATCAGTGTTAGTCCCCCTTATGTTTCAGATTTATGTTAATGACATTCACGTTGGGATAATCAGTTATATAAATTTATTTACTGATTTGCATGTTTGGGGGATTCCACTCACACAGCTTTATTAGATAGGATGGAATCAAAAGCTTTTTTGTCTCCACTGCCTGAATGTTGCATCTTTTGCTAGCTTTTATCGCTATTTTCTTGCTAACTGCTCTACTGATCTTGCTAACTGCATGTCTCCCCTCCTCCTGCGGCCTCGCTGCACAAGGCTTTCTTCTTCCTTTCACCCCTATTCTCTTCAACTCTCTAATGCAATAGTTAACCAGTACTCTCAGTCTTTCTTACCTTTCTCTGGTAAATTCGGGAACTCCCTGCCTGTGTCTTTATTTCTTACTTCTTATGACTTGATTTAATTCAAGAGGGAGGTTTCAAGACATTTATCCCTATTCTTTGGCTAATTCTATTGTCAACTGGATGGGCTTTTTTTCTTTGCATTTTTGTTGCCCTTGGCCATAACTCCTCTCTTACATAAGAAAGAAGATACAATCATCCAGAGAAATGGTACTGTATTCTATAAAATTTGCAAGAAAAAAAGCAATCAGACATATACTTCCACCTTTGGTCCTTCCAGTTATTCTTGGTCATTAGTGTTGCTTATTAATCCAAACAAATTTTTCGTAGGTCTTTAGACGCAATTCGCTAAACTTTGTGCCATCAATGCTTGTAGCAACTGTATATGCTTGTAATACATTGGTCGTTATACTTCAGATTATTAAAAAAGTCTTGGTTTTTATTTGAACTTCACCGTTTAGAATAGACAATGTAAGGGAAGTTACAAACAAATATTTTTTATGAAATCCATTTATCATTAAGCCTACAGAATGTCTTGAGAGAATTTATTTTCTTAGGTAGTATGTAGGACATAATTGTTTATTTTGGTGGATAAGAAGACTTTCAGATAAGATGATTCCCAAATTACAGTCTGAATTCAATGGTTTTAGCTAATATTAGCAGCATAATATGATACCCAAGCTACCAATCCATCTGTGGTGAAGTTTGGGTCAGTGAGCACCAGACAACTGAGATGGTGATATACCAGTGCAATGAGTGAAATACCTTGAATGTATTACCAGTAATAAAGTACCATAACTGAATGTAAAATGAAATTTCCATTATGTATTTTTGTACATTTTCATGAGAAAAGGATGGATGGATAAAGATGGTGAAAATTATGTACATTACAATCAGTTTTCCTAAACATAGACTAATCCTTGCCTTGCACTGCCTGTGTGTGTCAAGCTGTTGTTGGTCATCTTCTCCTATGTTATGTCTTTTTTTATTAGATACACTGATATCATTCATGTTTTCCTTAGTATATGAGGTTTGTTATATCATTACAAGCTAGAGAGAGTTTGCATTTTCTTTGCCACTTTGCTTGGGCTTCCATGTCTTGAAAATCTTGATATACTTAGGTCCTCCTTCAGTATTAAGAAAAAAAGTAGAGAAAAATTTTCATAGCCTCTTGCTTTATTGACTTTGCACAAAATTTTATTTACTCATTTCATATCTGATGTGTTGGACATCCCCATTTTTATGTCTATGTGTTTTTTAAAGAGTTCAAATGTTGCCTTATATGCCAAAATATACAGTATTCATAAATCTATATGAACTTCAAATTAACTCCTATTTCTCACAGGTTCTACTGCCAGCTGCTAATCTGTTGCAGCTGACAGATGTAAGAGATGCTTGCTGTGACTTCCTTCAGTCACAACTGCATCCCACCAACTGTCTTGGTATCCGAGCCTTTGCAGACATTCACGGCTGTCTGGAACTGCTTTCCATTGCAGAGAGCTATGTGGAACAGCACTTCACGTAAGTATTAGTTATGTCTTCCTCTCTTGT
The DNA here is from genome assembly GCF_017591435.1 of Portunus trituberculatus. Lineage (NCBI taxonomy): Eukaryota > Metazoa > Arthropoda > Malacostraca > Decapoda > Portunidae > Portunus > Portunus trituberculatus. Next base: position 26,372,782 of record NC_059297.1, read on the forward strand.
GGATCATTCTTGGGTGGCTGAATCCAGACATAAAAACCAGTAAATCTACATCAAGATCTTATTGTATTTCACTTTCAGAATGTAAGCAATACAAATTTGAACTTGCTTACCAGTTAGGTATATCTTTTTCATTTTTCGTGTTTATAGAACATCATTATGTAATTTTTTTGGCGATATACTTTAAAACAAATTGAACTTTTTTCAGTAGTTCTCTTTTTTTTTGGTATGAGGAAATTTGTGATTTCCTTCAAGAGGGATTTCTCCAGCAAATAATGTATGAAGTAAGACACATTCAAGTCATTTAAGGAAACGTTCCCTGAAGAATATAATACCTGAAGATTTACCGCTACAGCTTCAGAAACCATTTCTTTGTGATATCTATTCAATATTGTTATTTTCTGTTGCTGCTGCAGATGCTTGACATCCTATATGAACTGATGATAAGAGTAAATTTTCTGGTTCCAGTGAAGTAGTTGAGTGCGAGGAATTCTTATCGCTAACGTCTCAGCAAGTAACGAAGCTCATCTCCAGTGACAGACTGACCACCCCATCTGAGGAAAAGGTGCGCACTTTCCTCACTCTAGGTTAATGTTTTACTAGTCTATTTCAAAAGAAAATGGATCAGATTGAGAAAAATGTGATTATGAGGTGGTCACATGTACATGGCTGTATGGTGGACTATTATCATGAGGACCAGCAGTCATAGACCTGTGCTGAGCTGTGGGGAGCCCTGCCAAGGATGCCATTGGCAGAACTTGACTGGATATCCTTTCGAACCATAATACTTTCAAAACTGCAGTGATACTACCTTCCCCATGTTGTTTGTACATCTCTTTTGATCAGGGTTAGCATTAAGAAGACCCATCCCCTCCCCACAAAAAACTGCCAAATTTTTTTTTCTTTTTTAATATACATATTATATATAAAAATAAAAACATAGTTTTATATCATGTTGATAAATAAGATCTATATATGGGTCATTTCTTGATGAAGGAGCTTTCTTATTTATATTTCTAACAAAAGCAACACCTGTTTTTTTTTTTTTTTTTTTTTTTCCATGATGGCTTTCAGTGGCTAGAGTAGGGGTGGGCAAGCTTTTTAATGCAAGAGCCACATTTAACCCCTTCAGTAGGGGGAACATGTTTTTATCATGAATTTTGGAGGTGATTAGATGATTTTATTCACAGTAGGAAGGATCTATATAGGTTAGAAGATTAATGGCCAGTCTCCACTGTTCTAATCCCCACACAAGTTCCTGAAGCTTTTTAAAATCAAATAGTAAGCAGAAGAAATATGAAAACCCATCCTGGTACTGAACGGGTTAAAGGTTCATAATTATATCGAGCTGCATAGTATATTGATCCAAAATAATTAATGTTTAATATTAATATGTAAAACAAAGGAAAAAGCTACTCTCCCTTGCATGTGTACACTTGTGGAAAGAAAACAAGATACTCACAATATTATTTGGCATTGCTTAGTAACTTTCTTTTTCAAATTTACTAACATTTGGAATTCATTTGTTAGGCTGCATGTGGCCCGTGGGCTGTAGTTTGTCTACACCTGAGCTAAAGCTATAGCTATCTTTGATATGAATAATTGGGCCTGTCTTTTTCTCTCCCCTTCCATATTTCAGTTTCCTTCCCTTACCTAATCCACCATGCCAGTTATATCTCATTCATACATATATACATACATTGAGAGAGAGAGAGAGAGAGAGAGAGAGAGAGAGAGAAGTGTGCATGTGGTTTGAGCTAATAATAAGAGTAGGGAGGCTGCTTCATCAAGAAGGAAGCTAGCTGTACATATACATAAAAAAGATATAAAAGTAGTGAAGCCAGACCTGTTCATTTTGTGTACAAGTTAGCATAGGCTTTATCCAACCAGACCAACCTGTATTAATATGACCTAAACAAATGTTTGCCTTTCAGATAACATTTCAAATCTTTTGCTTTTTCAATTGCTTACTTAAACTAATATACATATTAATATGAGGAATATAAAAATAGGTAGAACTTGAAAAAAACAATAAACCCCCAAAACCCAGTGGATTGGGTTTTTTCTAATCTAACCTGCTTTCATTGCTAAACTGATCTGTAGCTTTTAATTTGCATTGGAATGGTAACTTGCAGTTATCTTTAGGATGTTGAAAGAAACTTAATTATCCAAGATATTTTACAGTTCAGCTTCAGGTGTGTAGAGTAAGTACGTACAGTGGTACCTCAAGATACAAAATTATTTTTTTCCGGGTTGGCTTTCGTATCATGATTTTTTTGTATAAATGAGTCGCGTTTTACATGTAAATCGCCTAATTCGTTCCATGATCTACGAAAACACCACATTAAATTTTATAATTAGGGTAAAACCAGAATGAAATAGGAGCCAAATACATTTGAATCATTCAATATACCTAACCTAACCATTAATACTTGTAAATGAAGTAGATAATAGAACATAATGCAATAATAAATGAAAAATTATAATACAAAAATTATACGAAAATGTGGAACCTTACCTTTTGAGTGAGGCGATGTCCCAAAGCGAAAGTGGCCGCAGAGGAGGAGGGCAAATGGCAGAAAATATACAAAATGGCTGGAAAAATTAACACTTAACTTTATGAAACACTTAAAATGATTATTATTTTTTTATTTTATTTTTTTTATTTATTTATTATTATTATTATTATTATTATTATTATTTTTTTTTTTATTTTTTTTTTTTTTTTTTTTTTTTCAGTTTCTAAATGGCGAATTTTTTATTTTCTGCACACGGGAATTTCGAGTTTTGTCTCGTATCTTCGTATGCTGAGTAGTTTTTCATTATATGAAGCGTAAAAATCTTTGCATATCATTTCGTAAAATGAAATTTTCGTATACAGAAGCTTTCGTACCTAGAGGTACCACTGTACATGTTGTCTGTCACTGGTTAGATAAATGTAAATTTATAGCATCGTTATGAAGTGTGTGATGGGGATCATGGTTGTTGTTTTTTGTTTTTACACAATTTTTTTTACTTAAAATAGAGGAAATGTATATTGAGAATATTGAGTGATTATATCAGTAACAATCAATAAAGTTGTCTGTTTGACTTCCACTGCACAATACAAGATTTAAGTATGGAAACACAATAAATTACCCTCTTTTATGCATTGTGCCTCAACTTGAAAATATCAGACACAAGATTTGCCCAATGAGAGAGAGGATGACTGATATCATGGAAAAATGTGTTAAGTGTGAAATTATATATGTTCTGGGCCTTCATTCTTAAATAATCTACCTGTATATCAGGCTGGTAGTCATACATGAGAAGTCACCAGATATTTACACACACTTCACACTCATAGTCCAGTTAGCTCCCAATGTAAAGGGACAAGTCTTAAGGATCACCATGCTTTGGCTTGTACTGATATTGTTTATCCTTCTCTACTTACTCACTGAAATAAGTTATCATATTTGATGCAGGTTTTTGAGTGTGTGATGAGCTGGGTTAATGGTGACCTTGCTAACCGGGAGCAGTATTTGGCTGAGCTGATGGAGTATGTCCGTCTGCCATTGCTCTCGCAAGACTATCTCATCCAGCGGGTGGAAGAGGAACCATTGCTTAAGCAAGATGCACAGTGTAGGTTTGCTCTTTAATATTGTCTCCAGTTTTCACTTGACTCTTTCTTTTACACAATGAACATACAGGAATGAAAATTGCCAGAAGAAAAAAAGGACTTAAATATATGGTTAAATGACTATCTTTTCTAGTATGGGCAATCCCTGCTTAACGAACGGGTTATGTTCCTAAAAAAACATTTGTTGTGCGAATTTTCATTAAGTGAACCAATTATAACAAGTTTGACCCCTGACTTGAACTTCCATTGAGAGTAAACAAAGTGAGAGTGCATCATAGTACAGTAAAAGGTTTAATGAAAGTAAAAATTATGAAGTTAAACATTTAAGCAGTTTAATTTAAGACTAAGTCATTATAATGTACGCTAATGTATGTATGTAAGTAACTTTATAATGTTGATGATCTTAAATTTATAAAGGGAGGGAGACTGGAGCGGTAAAGACGCTAGCCGGCAACCTGTGGAATGTAAACAAAGGACGCATCATTGTACCACATACAGAACTTATGTACCACATTTCCACAAGGCTTTCCATTTTATCCATTGCAGAATCACGAGTTCAGGTGGTTCTTTTAGCTTGAAAGGAAGATACGGTCTCACCAGCCTTCTTAATAGAGTCTGCTGACTTGAAAATAGTAGAGACAGTAGATGGAGTCAAGATGGTGGCGAGCAATGCTATTAGTTTTCTCGCCTCTCGTGTCTGTGAATAATATCCAGTTTCATTTCAAGAGTAAGAGACTTCCTGGTCTTCTTAGCAACGCTTGGCGACATTGCAGGGCTGGTTGCAGGGCGTTTTGGTGGCATGTTGAGCGTGAGATGATGGTGCTGGACCCTGTTTTTGTTTTGAACTAAGAGCAGGGAAGGGTAGGGGAGTGAGTGGTGTGTGTTTTGTCCACGAGAGGTGCTGGTGTATTCAAAAGCCTGTCGGCTTATCTGATACGGCGGGGCTTTTATTTAAACTTAGAAAAAATTACCTGGATAAAATTTCGTTAAAGTGAGTTTGGTGTTTTTTATACAAGCAGATGTTAGTAAAAGGAAACGTTCATTGTAGCGAAATTTCGTTGTGCGAACGTTTGTTAAGCGGGGTTTACCTGTACTATATGCTTGAGAAGTTATACAATACTTGGCAGAGCATTCATATCAATAATACATGGAAAAAATGATATTATTGTAAATGTATAATTTCTTATGTGAATTTTTGTTGCAGGTAAGGATTACTTAATAGAAGCCATGAAATACCACTTATTGAAAGGGGAACAGAAAGCCCTCTTCAAGTCCCCTCGAACAAAACCCAGACAACCAGTGGGACTTCCTAAGGTTAGTGTCAAGAAGTTTTGTGCTCATTTTTTTCTTTAAGATTGTTTCTGATGTACTGATTATACAGTACTGTTATATGGAAAGGGCTGGTAATAGAATCACATTAGTTGTACATCTTAAACTGCCCAGATAATAATTTACATGTGTTTCAGGTGCTGCTGGTGGTGGGTGGCCAAGCTCCAAAGGCAATACGTAGTGTAGAGTGTTATGATTTCAAGGATGAGCGGTGGTTCCCTGTGGCCGAGATGCCAACCAGACGCTGCAGGTATTGAGAGAGAGAGATTATTGTAAGAAATTTCTTTATTCTTTCTTTTGCTGGTGTGTATTTCATTAATTTTTAATTGGGTTAATGGTACTGGTTGTTGTTGTACAGTGGAGACTCAATACTCGAACGTCTAAATACTCAAACTTTTCAATACTTGGATGCAAAAGTTCAATTTGATACTAAAAAATATCTGATAGTCAAACGTCACCAGTATTACCGTAATACCAGTAATACCGGTATTATCATAATACCAGTATGCCAGATACCAGTGCACATCCCCAGTCTTGCCACAGTCTTGAGAAAAAACAACATTCTTCTGCATTCTGTTGGTAGTTCTCATTTAGAAACTTACGATGGCACCAAAGAGGCTTATTGGTGATTAAAATAAGGAATCTGGTGAGAGTGCCATTGCTAGTGAGCCACAGCCCTCCACTAGTGGATTCACAGGAATCACACCAGTAGAAAAGGTACAAAGACATTTTCATGGATGGTGACTCATCCTCCGGCAACCTCCCTCCTCCTCCCCACTCTTCACGCCTCCTCTTCTAAATTATCCATCACCAGCGTTCACTTATGGTATGGTACTTGAGGTTTTGCCAAGATTAGAACGAATTACCTACCTGATTTATAGGTATCAATAGTCAAACTTTTCAATACTCGAACAGCCATTTGGAAGGAATTAAGTTCGAGTATTGAGTCTCCATTGTATATATTTTTTGCTATCAGTACTTTCCTTCTTGTTCAATTTGTTTATAGATCTATTTTGAATTTTCATTATTTTTAATGGCAGTTTTCCACAGTACTGGTGGATGCTTATGAACCTGAGGCCTTTCGCAATCGATAGAAATAGCACTGACAAAGAATCTTGTATTGGCTGTCCCATTCTTTTGCTCCCCAGCTGCTCAACTTTCATGTTTAAATCTTTCCATCAATATTAGTGTTTTAAGGGACAAAATTGAAGCTATTAAGGAATTGTCCCCACTACTAGGTATCATCTCTTGCAGGTGTGGTATAGCTGTGATCAACGGGAAAGTATACGCAGTGGGTGGCTTCAACGGCTCGCTGCGAGTGCGGACAGTGGATGTTTATGACCCAGCACGTGATTCCTGGTCCTCCTGTGCCAGCATGGAGGCACGCAGGTCAACTCTGGGTGTAGCAACTCTCAGTAATTGTATTTATGCTGTAAGTTAATTGATTGCATCTTATGTTATTTAGAATTTACTTGACAGCTGTTTATGCTGTGTTAAGCAATTACGTTCAAAATGTACATAATTTATGGCTATTTTAGATATGTAAGAAAATACTTTATGTTGAGATTATCTGCATGTGATGCCTTGTCATGGTTACAGCTCTTCCTGGAACAAGTTAGGTTTGTTTACAGATTTAAGTTTAAGGCTCATTCTGTTGGTATATCAGTCATATATCCAATGAATCAATTCCTTCAGTGTCAATGAAAAAATATCGTTACAGTAAGTCCTCGTTATACAGTAGTTCTTTATTCGGTAAATTCACAGTTATGGTATTTGGAAATCATTACCCTCGATTCGATATACGGTAAGAAAAATTCACAGATACGGTATCTGCTCATGTCATCCGAGAGGGCCCAGCACGGGGGAGCAGGGGTGATGACGTCATCCACGCCACACCTCCTCGCTACTCACAGTACTGACTTTAACTTGACCACCCTTGGAGCCTGTTATCTCTTCCCCTCACCCCCTTTTTTTAACTGCATTACATATTACTTACATGCATTACTAATTAGATGAATAAATGGAATATTAAAGGGTCTATTGTAAGCACAGATATATTCATAATAATTATGGCAAACATTTAAAGCCTACTACCAGCGGCAAACCATGCAGCAACTGATAAAGGGCACAGATGGGCCTGGCATGCCCACTATCAGAGAATGGTGGAAGTCGTATAACATCAAGCATGCTTTAGATAACGTCAAGTCATCTTGGGACGAAGTGAAGACGTCTACCATGAACTTGGCGTGGAATAAAGTATGGCCAGAATGCGTGCATGACTTTCCAAGCTTCGCTGAAGATGATATCGTTGCGATCAGAAATGACATGGTAAATCTGTGCCATAGGGCTGGCTTCGATGAAGTTGATGATGATGATGTTCAAGATCTTTTGGAAAGCCATGCTGAACCTTTCTCAAATGATGAACTTATAGAGCTAGACAGGGCATCACAGGAGGCAGAAAAAGAGGGAGACGAGGAAGAAGAACCTGTGCGTGACCTGGACATCAAAACTCTTAGAGAATGTCTCGGTGGTATCGAAAAAGCTCTGGAAATCCTGAAGGAACGTGATCCAAATCCTGCCAGGAGTAGCAAAGTGGCTCATGACGTAGAGAAAAGTGTCAAGATTTATCAAGAAATCTATGATGAAAAAACAAGAAAAACCAAATAGTCCTCCATCTACTCGTTCTTGAAGCCAGTCAGACATGCCGTCCTTGTCACACCTGCCGACCCTGCTACAGCTGGCCCTTCCACATCTGCTTCTGACTGTGCAGATGACGACGTCTTATCCTCATCTGCCCACTCAGCGGAAGATGAATAAGGACTGAAATCCCTACTGTCCCTTAGCCTCGGGAGGGACATCATCTGATAGAATACATGGCGAGTAAAGGGTAAGTAAAAACATTTTCTGTTTATTTCTTTTGCGCAGTAATTTACATTTTTTTGTATGACTATTTTCATGTATTTTAATTTCTGTATTGGTGACTTTTCACGTGCTGGAACGCATTCCCTATTATTACATGGCATAATGGGTTCAGTGTACGGTAATTTCGATTTGCGGTAAGGTTTTCAGGAATGCATATGTACCGTATAACGAGGACTTACTGTACTTTTAATTTGACTGACATATATGAGGAGAAATACATTGTTTTCATTTTGGTGTCAGTTTTGTGTCTGTTCTGTAAAGCTGAATATTGTTGGCACTGATATAATTTTTGTTTTTCATGTATGAATGCTGTAAGTTTATCCACAAGAATACACGATAAACTACTTACTGAATTGATTCAAAATCATCTTGTTCTGCATGAGTTGTCTCAGCCAAGGTATATGAACAGTAGTCTCAAATAATATATTTGGAAAAATCTTGTTACACCATCAATGAACTTGTTTAGAGTAAGAAACTTTCCTTTACTTTCTCTTTCTTCCGTGCTTCATGTACCCACTTTCTTTTCTTCACTTTATGCTCTGCCTCATCCTCTTCATCAAGAATTATGGGAACCATAGCCTTTCATCTGAAAACTTTGCCACCTTGGAAAATGACATTTTTATAACTAAAATGTATTTTTCACTTACCTGTTCCTTCTACACACACTCCCGCCCTTCCTCCCCACGCAATGCTTCTCTTCTGAGTTTTTTTCTCGAGGTCATAAAGAAGTAGGGTGTGAAAATGGCTACAGCAGGGAGGAATAGGGAAACAGCGCACTGACTTGTGCACAGGAGGGGTTGATTTTTAGTCAATGACAGACACAAGGAGACAATGCATTCATTGCCTATAGTAGAAGGAACAGGTAAGTGAAAAATACATTTTAGTTATAAAAATGTCATTTATCTCACATAAGACCTGTTCCTTCTACTATAGGCAGATTCCCACACTTAGGTGGTAGGGCAATACCAAATAGGGGATTGACCATATGTGATAAATTCCTCAAAGATTTGTGACTCTTACCAGGCATGTGTAGACGTCACACAGGGAAGAATGCTGGGTAGTGCCATTGTAGTGTCTCCCAATAGATCTGTGCCAGACCCTCAAACTGGTTCGGAGTGATGGAGGGTATGGTACGAAGCAGTAGACGTCAAGGGATGATGCTGCCAGCGGCCATGACATCCCAGGGAGAAGATCCTGTCCTGGATCCTGTGGTAGTGAGTGGCGAAAATGGACTGTGTTCGCCAGCAGGTCATTGCCTTATTGTGGACCACAGTAGCGACATTGCCACACTTCGCACGTCATGTGCTCTTACCCGGAGTGTAAGTCCCAGATGATTGGGGAAATCCTTGTGAGTGGCACGTATCAATGGCCAGAGGAAGTAAGAGATGGCCATCTTGGAGAGAGGGTGCGTAGGGTCCTGGACCAAGAGGAAAAGGTGCCTAGGCCTAGATGTGGACCGTGTCCTGTGAAGGTACCACCACAGAGCACAAACAGGACAGAGGAGCTGTTCATCGTCATTGGAGCAGACAGCCTCCAAAAGACTTGTCAGGATGAACTCCCGGGGATGTGGATTAGATGGAGTCTCCGTCTTGGCCACAAAGTCAGGAAGATAAGACAGCATCATATCGTGAACCTGAACTGCATCCTGAGCGGAGAGAACCTGAATTTCCCCAACTATCTTGGCTCTCACCAGAACCATGAGAAAGAGAGTCTTCTGGTTCAAGAACTGGAGAGAGGACTGATCTAATGGCTTGAAGGGAGAGCAGACAAGGTGCCATAAGATGACGTCCACATTCCATGGGGGCACTGTGGGCATTGGTCTGCCTACCCTCTGACCGTAGGCATGAATGACCTACCGTAAAACTGGTTCAGAAGAGAAGTCAAAACCTTTCAGGTGGAAGACGCTGTTAAGCATAGCCTTGTATCTTTTCATCACTGAGAGTGAAAGATGACAGTCCATGTGCAAGTGGAGAAGGAAGTCAGCAAATTTTTGACTGGATGGTTTTGAATTATTGCGTACCTCCTTACAACACCACAGACGATAATGCTTCCACTTATACTGGTAGTTCATGTTGGTTGACAGCCATCGATAATGCTTCCACTTATACTGGTAGTTCATGTTGGTTGACAGCCATCGAGATCTCGCCAGGAATTTCGCAACTCTTCAGGAATAGCCTTGATAACTGAGGAGTTGCTGGACAGTTTCCATGCTGTCAGCCGAAAGGCATGGAGACTGGCGTGGAAGTGATGGAAGTGAGACTGCCACAGAAGGTCTGTCTGTGCCGGGAGGAGGCGGGGGTGTTGATGGTCGCCTGTAGCAGATCTAGGAACCATTCCTTGCTTGGCCAGAATGGTGCAAGAAAGATGATGGAGGTTTCCTGTGATCACTGGAGCTTGGAGAGAAGTTGCCTGATCACCGGAAATGATGGAAAGTCATATAGATCCATGTGATCCCAAGGGAAGAGAAAGGCATCCGTTACAATTGCCATGGGATCTCAGAATGGAGAGACAAATGCAGGGAGCTTGAAGTTCTGGTTGGTGGCGAATAGATCCATGAGGGGTATCTCCCAAAGTTGCCACAGGGCTGGGCATACATTGTGGTGAAGAGTTCATTCCATGGAAATGACCTGTGACTTCCGGCTGAGGGAATCTGTCACCACGTTGCGAGACCCACTGATGAATTGAGGCTTGAGAACAATAGCTCTGTCCTCTGCCCAACACAATGTTTGCTGCACCTTGTCGTTGAATGTCAAAAAATGAGTGCACCTGTGGTGAGAGAGATATGCCAGAGGTGTGATGTTCACAAATACTCCCTCCATCTTACCCTGGAAAATGTGTTGGAAGTGTAGTAGAGGGAACTTAACTGCTCATAGTTCCAGAACATTGATGTGAAGAGCTGCTTCGTCTTCTGATCACAGTCTGCCCATGGTGTAATGCAGGAAGGAGCAGCCTCAACCTTGAGTGGAGGCATCTATGTACAGCAGAAAATCCGGTGCCAAGTCCTTGAGATCGCTGCTGGTGAGAAGATTGGATGCTATCATCCACCACTGAAGATCTGCAAGGTTGTCAGGAGTCCAGCTGATACAGATCAGGTTGTCTTGTGTTGAGCTGGACTATTGAGAGCAAAGGTGAAACTACAGGCTCCACATGTGTAACTGAGCTCCTGGAACCAGGTGAGTGAGGGAAGCCATATGACCCTGTAGGGTTAACCACTCTTTGGTGATCAAGAGTCGTGATTCCACAGAAGCTTGTAGATGAGAGAGATGATTATCCACCTGGGTCTGCGTCGGGAAAGCCTTCAAAAGAGGAGTCCGAACGTTGACTCCCAAGTAGACAATTTCCTGGGCTGGCTGTAAACAAGATTCATCATAATTGATGTGGATCCCTAGGTGGGCACAAAGCTGAAGCAAGACTTGATTGAGTTTTGGAAACTTCTCACAGATGAAGTCCATCATGGCTGTGAAGATAGGAGAGGTCTCTGGAAGACAGTCTTCTGTACCTGAGGAATCGTCTTCCTTTTCCCCACCGACTGATTCCTGATACCTACCAAAAGACATGGAGGGATGAGAGGTAGAAGGAACACGGAGAGGTGAGTCGGTGCCATGCACCAAACCCACACCATGGTGGTGTGAAGTTTGCTGTGGAGAAGATGAAGGTTGTTGTGGAGCCAAACAGTGGTGACGATGCACAGCTGAGGGTGCTTACCACATGCCGATCCCTCCCTTTGGATGCTGTGGATGGAGGAGAGGGGTGATGTGGTGCTGTCTTTCATACCCCATCTCCCTTGGACTGAGTGGCTGGATGCACTTGACGCTATGTATCACCACAAGCAGTCCAACACCTAAGGGTCTGAGATTGGCTAGCAGGCCAAGAACCTCACTTATAGCCACTTCTGGGTCCCGAGCTGAAGTAATCAACAGAGAGGCAATCTTCATGCTTCTCCCCACCTCTGCCTGGGGCTGTTTTGTGAACAATGGGGCATCCGCCATCACCACACACTCACCCGAGTGAACACTCGATGGCTCGTGTCCCAGGCTACCTCCCCGTGTCCCCTTGGCTAGGAGTGCCTCTTGCACCTGCTATGCACTGCAGGCTATAGGGAGGTTGGTCTAGAGTTAGACACTGCCTGAGACAATGAATGTACTGGAAGCTCAGCAAAATTATAAAGACATGAATTTACTTGAGAAGCAATCATATCAGAAATCATGGACTGCAATGGGCAAAAATGGCAGCAAGTTGACCCTCCAACGGCAGAACCTGGCCTGCCTGGGTGGCCGAATCCTGAGGGGTGACAGAACCAACCGAAGACAAGTCCACCTGTACCACCCTGTGGGGTGTCACCAGCCCTAACCTTGCTTCCTGAAGCTCCAACATTACTCTGACGTTTAGCACAGGCATATCTGGTATGGCACCACTCCAACTTAGCCTGATAAATCCTGGCTGAATCCACCACCATGAAATCCCAGTCTGCACATTCCTCACACCTTGAAGAACCATGACACATAATGCATACGATATGAGGATCATGAGAGATGTTAGGAAGAGCCCTGCTGCATTCCTGATGTGCACGCATCCTCTTGGAGGTACCAAAAGAGAAGGCAGAGTGTGCAGTGGCCGGTGGTGGAGTCCCCACAATGCAGGAACCATCTGCTCCAGATTGTGGGCCACCAATGATAAAGATAACACCGTCTGTTGGGTGAGTTAAGCTTTCCCCCAGTAAGTCACTTTCAGCTGGGATGGTGGAGAAGAAGCCACATGAGAAGACATCTTGACAGAAAAGAACCAACAGCAGAAACAAAAACATGGAGAGCAGTGCACATGACTGCAGTGAGTGTCAGTAGAGAAATGGAGTGTGAAGATGTGTACTCTAGAGAGGAATAGGGAAACCGCATCAACCTGTGCACAGAGAGGGTTGATTTTTACTGACAGACACAAGGAGATGATGCGTTCATTGTCTATAGTAGAAGGAACAGGTATTATGTGAAATAATCAATGATTTTGCACTGTACAGTCATTATAGATGTGTGTGAATATATGTCAGTGAAGTATCATAGGTTTCACTTATACAGAACTGACATGACACTGATATGCTACTGTGAATGAGCCTTTATACTGTAAATTCATCAGCTACATATGTTGAACATGATGCATTGACTTTAACTCAGTGTTAAGTATAAATCCTGGCATGTAGGGATCTGTTGTATGTTATTATATTCTAGATACCTTTTTGATATTCATTTAAAATATGGGTTATTGTTCTTGCATGGTTATTAAAGATAAATTACTGTGAATCAAACTTTTTGATTGGACAATGATAACTAGTCTGGTCTATTGATGGTGGAGAATCATGGGTTATGTTATGTTAGGAGAAAATAATTAGTTAACCATTTTTTAAAGAATGATACTGTACAATGAATATTTCCTTTTAGGAAAAAATAACTATTTCTCTATGTTCCTATAGAGAATGGAATAATCAAAGTCACCAGTAAGTGGGAGATTGATGTCAAATTATTTTGTATTTCATATCTATAAGAGATCAGTATTCCTGTGTTGCTCCAATAGTTTGATGTGCTTCCAGGTTGGTGGCTTTGACGGCTCTACAGGACTGAATAGTGCAGAGATGTATGACTCAAAGGCACATGAGTGGCGGATGATTGCACCAATGTCTACCCGGAGGTCATCTGTCGGAGTGGGAGTTGTCAGTGGTCTCCTGTATGCTGTGAGTTCATTATGGTTGAAATTCTTGTGTGTTTTGTTTGTCTTGAAAAAGAAATAAGATAAATAAATATAAAATACTATAGCACTTTATAAACTGGTCAAAACTCTCTCTCTCTCTCTCTCTCTCTCTCTCTCTCTCTCTCTCTCTCTCTCTCTCTCTCTCTCTCTCTCTCTCTCTCTCTCTCTCTCTCTCTCTCTCTCTCTCTCTCTCTCTCTCTCTCTCTCTCTCTCTCTCTCTCTCTCCTGTCTGCATTTGATCTTTGAATAATTTTGTAAGGCAGCAATATAGTGAATAAAGTGAATGATGTGAAGATGCCTAAGTGAATGTTTCTGAAGGACAGCAAAAGGGAGAATGAAGTGATATTGAGATATCTAAGGGAAAATTTCCCAAAGACAGCAAAGAAGAGATTGAAATGTGTGATAGTAAAGGTATCTTCTATTTACCATCATCCGTTTCAGATCAGTGATCTGAGTGCATGGTCCATGTTCTATTATTTTAAGTGATCTGGTTCATGATCTAAGTGATCTGAGTCTGGAGATGGGTTACAGCAGACGACACTTACTGAAGCTGCTGGGGTTCTATAGGGGAATTATTTAAGGGAATACACAGCAAGAAAATGGCTATGTCTGAGGATATAGTGAATGGCAATGAATTGTTGCAGAATGCTGCTGTGGGCACAGTGTGATCAGTGGTAGTGACAGATGCCAGAAACATGGAAGATATCACAAGTCACACCAATAATTGGTTTAATGGCTTCTGATTCTAATTACACTCAACCCTCTGCCCTCTGCTATCGCACCTAATTGGTGCATCTATCACTACATGATAGCTGAAGTTGAGAACCTATGGTAATAATTCATATTGACGCTAGGACCTCGAAGCTGTCATATTTTGTAACTTTTCCCAGTTTTTATACCATATAATAGTATAAGAATGAAGAAATAATGCAGTATAAAAAATTTATCTTTTCAAGAATCATAATATTAACATGCTTTTAGAAGCATTTTATTTAGCGTATTTGACAGCACTGATACATAAAATGCACACCCATTTCAGCAAGTCAGATTCAGGAAAAAAAGTTTTTAGTGAATTTAAGCATATACTGTCGAAAGCAATCTATCAGCACATTACACAAGCAGAAACATCTATATTTCTTTATGCTCTTCAATTGATCTTCTTGCTGTTGTTGGACACTTATAATTTTTTCTGTTGGTGGTGGCCCGAAACCCCTTGCTACTGCTCTATTGCCATGCTCTTTGGCATAATTTACCACTTATAATTTGTAGGAGATTGTTTAGCTCAATCTTTTTCATCCTGCTGCCATAATGGTGAGGGTGTTGATGTGTTTTGTTATGATTATGAACTTGCTGTTACTCCTTGCCACTAGATGGCATTGTTGTCATTATTTTGATCAATAATAGCCACAAGTGTTCTTTTACCCTGAGCAAATCCTGATCAGATCCAGAATAATGTTCTAGAGCTGATCGGTGTTGTAAATTTGAAAATGCCTTAGGAAAAATTTAACAGGTTTGTTAATTTATCTCTGCAATATTTGTGCCTCTTGACAGGTTGGAGGGTATGATGGAGCATCCCGGCAGTGCCTGGCCTCAGTGGAGTGCTACAGTCCTGATTCAGATGTGTGGACATCTGTGGCTGAGATGTCGGCACGCAGGAGTGGAGCAGGTCAGGCTGAGACGAGATTTTTGCTTTCTAAGTGATAATGAGATTTAGAAGGCAAAAATACTTAAAAGTAGTAGGTTGTTTTGGGTGAAAATCTTGCAAGTGTAATTAAGGAGAGGCAACTTTTGATTTACGAATAAGGATGAGATTGAAAAGACAAGGAATATGCTGTGGAGGAGGAAATGTTTCAAGGATTTCATCATTATGCTGCTGTTAGGCTTAAGTCTGTGATTTACATGATATCAATTAAATAAAGCATTGTTTTCTATGTGTTCCTTGTTACACTATTTATGAAACATTTACAACCAGATATTATTCTTCCATTACAATTATGCTTCAATTTTAGATAGTATCAGTCAAAGTAAAGTAAGATAAATGAAAAGAACTACATATGCCTGGGATTAGTTGTAGTGAAAAAATAATAAGATCTTGTTGTGCATATTAGGCATGTCACATCTTAATGATAGAGTAGTTCAGGTCATGGTGTGTTAAGTAAAATGCATTGGTCCTAGATAGCAGAGTACTTTAGGTAGTAAGCTGCAGAATGCCTGACTGTGGTGTACTGAGTGTTGTGTGCTCTTGGGGTGCAGGTGTGGGTGTGCTGGATGGGCTACTCTATGCTGTTGGAGGTCATGATGGGCCACTGGTCAGGAAGAGTGTAGAGGTGTTCAATCCAGACAATAATTGTTGGAGTCCTGTGGCTGACATGAACCTATGTCGAAGGAATGCAGGTGAGTCCTATCCCTGTTCCCACCAATAGTGTTATCATCTTTGTCTCTGTTTGTGTCTCCTTCACTGTCTTCTTTGTACAGACATTTTTGGAAAAAAGTAGTTGATTTATAATTTGTAGATATAGATTAAACCATTTTGTGTGTTGTCCTGTTTCAGAAATGCTAAATTTAGTTTGCATAGTGTTTACTAAGATGGAGAAGATAAAAAAATTATGTCTTGAATATATTTTGTGGCTCTTTTCGTAGTGAGAACAACTGGATACCATGGCATCAGTTACTGTTGAACGCTGGTAATTCAGACCCGGATAACTTGGATTTCGCAATAAGTCAGACTATGACCCACTCAGGGACTAAAGTTTGAGTTGAACTGCCTGCCCATTTAATAAAATGAATAATAAATTAAATAAATATTTTGTATTTCGTTTTCTATTGGCATTATCAAAAATCTAATTCCAGCTAACTATTGTAGAACAATTTCTAGTGAATAATTTTTCCCTTAGTACTCTCCATCTTAGTGTAAATATTACTTACTTATAAGTTCTCTTACAACTCAGTGATTTAGAGAGAGAGGGGAAAAAAACAAAAAAACAGTAAAATATGTTTGAAACTAAATATATTTATTTCAGTCTCTAGAAAAAATAAAAACAAATTTCTTCTTTATAAAAAAACAAAGATCACTCAATTTGGTAAAAACTAACAAAGTTATAGGCTTCTGAATGGAAAAGAATAAGATTTTCAGGAAAGGTCTTTAAAGTTTAAAGATCCCACATGCACTGCTTGGTAATCTTGGTCTAAATACTTTCTCCCTCCTCTTCACACCTACCTTGTGCTTACTGTCACGCTTCTGGATGTGAGAGGTAGTGACATTGCTGGTGTGAATCCAAGGATGTCACCTATGTAGCTATCCTATGTAGTGGTGATTCTCTTAATATTACAGCTTCCTAGAGAGTAGATTTGATTGTTAGCTTTTTTGTACTTGTACCAAATTCTTTATTATTGAATGGAGAACAATGGGAAGTCCAGGGACCGTAGGTAGGTAGAAAGTGTATATCGGTAATGAGCAATACATCCAACCTTTCCCTAGTGAGGTCCACAGACCACTGACTCGCAGACGACAGCATTCTGCTGGTTCAGGCCACTGAGTTAGAACATAAGAACATAAGAAAAGAGGGAAGCTGCAAGAGGCCATCATGCCTATATGAGGCAGTCCCAGTGTGCTTAAGCTACCTAATTCCATCTATCTTCCCCATCCATGAACTTATCTAACCTTCTTTTAAAGCTCCCTATTGACTCAGCCCTAACTACATGACCACTGAGACTGTTCCACTCATCAACCACTCTGAAAACCAGTTTCTTCCCATTTCTTTCCTAAACCTGAATTTTTCAAGTTTAAACCCATTATTTCTGGTTCTGTCCCCGCTACTGATCCTAAGAACTACATTCATGTCCCTTTTGTTAAAACCCTCATACCACTTAGATACCTCTGTCAGGTCTCCTCTTAATACCTACGTCTCTCTAAGGAATGCAGATTGAGTTTTTTCAGTCTCTCTTCATAGGAATATCCCTCATTCCCTGTATCTTTTTAGTCATCCTCCTTTGCACTGACTCCAACAGAGCTATATCCTTCCTAAAATGTGGGGACCAGAATTGTACCGCATAGTCAAGATGTGGCCTGACCAGCGCCAAGTATAATTTTAGTATTACTTCAGGACTCCTGCTTTTAACACTTCTAAAAATGAATCCTAATACTCTATTCGCCTTATTTCTGGCCTCAATACATTGCTTCCTTGTACCGAGATCGGAGCTAACTATGACTTCTAATCCTTTCTCATACTTGAAATTTCCTAGTGCCATGTTATCTATCGTGTACCTATTGCTTGGATTATCTCTACCTACGCTCAGTACCCTGCACTTGTTAATATTGAACTACATTTGCCATCTCTGTCCATTCCTTCATCCTATCCAAGTCTGCCTGCAAAGCCTTGGCATCGGAATCAGACCTAATTAATCTACCTATCTTTGGGTCGTCCGCAAATTTACTGATATCACTATTAATTCCTTTAGCAAAGTCGTTGATGTATATTAGAAATAATAATGGCCCTAAAGCTGAGCCCTGTGGCACCCCACTAACTACTTCTCCCCACTCGGAATTAGGCTGCTAAACGCTACCAGAAAATAATTACTCATTTCCAGTGCCAAAAAAATACATAGATTCTAATTCAGTGACCACTAAAAAAGCATTACCTGTGTTACCGGATTGCCATTGATTGCAATTTAGGAAAAAGATTTTGCCATGAAAGTTTGAGAGTGTTACCAATGCTATATTCATATATAAGAAAGAGAAAAATGTTTTCACTAAATTTCTGGGGAAAATATTAAATCTGTGGCCCCCCTTAAAACAATATCAAACAAAAGGTGATCAGAGTTTATACCGATTTTGTTAAAATTTTTGAAGTGTAAAAAACATTTTTTGAGAAACTTGCTCCTAAATGTTTTTCATAATTTTGTCCTTGTTTTGATATTTGTATTCATCTAATTAACATGAAATTTTCACACATGAATGTGTATAAATTAGTAACTTCTTGGAGCATGGTAAGATGGTAACGCATCAGATCCCTGCTTCTCTAGAAAATATTATTCACTCATACATATGTGAGGTTTGGGAAGGTGCCATCAGCAGCATCACGGCAATCTGCTGTTTTACTACTGAACAGGACATTCTTTGAGTTATTATTAGTGTGTTGAAGTGAGATAATGATACAATGAAGTATTTATTACTCGTCTGGTCCAGCTGTACACCTCTGTCTCAACATAATCTTTTGTGATAGTGTTACTGTGGGAGTTATGTGATGTATAGTTGTGATAATGAAGGTAGTCAGAAAAACTAGTGTTTGAAAAGATAATAGCAGTCTTATGATATGTAGTGATGGTGGAGCAGCATGGCAGTGAGGCGTGGGTTGAGGTGAGGATCTAGGAGGGGGAGATAACACAAGTGATGGAGGCGAGAGGAGAGGCCAGTATTCTAGGTCAAGCTGTCTCCCATTGATATGTTTGTTTATTTCTTGTTGTCTTCTTTTCTTGAAGTTTTTTATTCTAATCCTCGTCAATTTATGCCTGTAATTTATGCCTATAAGGACCTTATTTCTGATGCCTGGCCACAAACTGTGTAGGGTGTGAGTCATGCTATGATGCAACTTCACGAGACATTTAAAAATGGCTTCCTGGTGGGAAGGGTATTTAATTATCAAAAAATAAACTACACCATCTGGTGAATTAAGGTCTGATGGTTTCGGAGAGACAAATGTAATTTAAATCCCCCCAATTTTGAATAAATAAATCCAGCCCTGTCTTTTTTA
The DNA here is from genome assembly GCF_017591435.1 of Portunus trituberculatus. NCBI lineage: Eukaryota > Metazoa > Arthropoda > Malacostraca > Decapoda > Portunidae > Portunus > Portunus trituberculatus. The sequence goes on from NC_059297.1 coordinate 26,392,135, forward strand.
GTGTGTGGAAGGGGGACAGAATTTGTATATGTCGGATGTTCGCATTTGTCAGACCAACCTTTCCTCTTATTAGTGCGAGTTAGCGAGGGCCAATGGTATTATCTATCCTTCATTCTCTCACCAGTGATGTCCTCCCATGGTTACTCTCATAGGTGTCGTGGCGCTCAACAGTCTCCTCTATGTGGTGGGGGGAGATGATGGCACTTCCAATCTTGCCTCTGTAGAAGTGTACAACCCCAAGACAGATGTATGGACACTACTGCCAGCTCACATGGGCATCGGCCGCTCCTATGCTGGTGTCGCCATCATAGACAAGCCGGGTTTCTGAGAGGAGGCCGAGGGGGAGGGAGAAAAAGAAGACGGTGCAGGATAATGTCTGTGATCTGTAGTCTGAGAGTCCTGCATTTCTCCCCCTCTTTGTACAACATCCTCTTCAGTGTGTATTCTTTTTTTGTTTTTATTTATTTTTTAATGTGTGTGTTTTTGGTGCGTGGAATTAGTGAGGCACGTTGCTTGAAGCCTCCTGACTGTACTGTGGAGTTGGGCAGCTTTTCTTCCAATCATGGCAGCAACTTTGAAAAATTCCATATATTTTTTGAAAATTTTGTGTTGGATAGTCTAAAATGTATGTTTTTGTGTTGTATTTTTTATATATATGCCTTTTCAGAGGTATTTTTTATTGAGCTCAGAATTATGGCTGGTACCATATTAGATATAGAATCTTACATTACACTACTGCTTTAGTTTCCTTATAAGTCAACAGTTAGTTTATCAGTTTTACTTGAGGGTGATCACCTCACTCATGACATGCAGAGGTGAGTTCTTCAGATAACATTGTGAGTTTTCATGCAACGAGAAAAGAAGAAAAAAGGAAGGCCCACTTAGGTTCCAGTCATTATGACAGATAGAAACACTTAATGGTTTTTAAAACGCCAGTGGTTACATGAAATGGCAGGGAAGTTTTGGTGGTATGACTACACCAAATCTGTGCTGTAAAAGTTCTTGCTATATGAAAAATTGATGTTATTAACAAGTTACTTATCTGTTATCAGATTAGCTACATTGTAGTGATAGGAATAATTTATTTGGTAGTTCTTGCATAGTCAGAAATATAAGTGTAATTTTTTCCATAGGTCTCTCAATTTGTTGTGCAAGAAATAACTGTGAGTACTGTTGAAGTAATCTACATTACTGATTTGTTAAGTGAAAAGAGCTACTTCTCTGTGAAAAGCCTTTAGTGCCTTTGGTAGCAGCGTGTGTGGAAAGTCTTAGTGGTGACCTGATATAGACTTGTGGACTCTGTTCCCAGAGGAGTGCAAGGAGTCATGTATAACAAGAAAGGGGAAAAGGAATGTGACCAGATACTTATCCAGTTCCAGTCATTTATAGATTGAAATTATCATACAGGTTGACTTGATATCGTGGCTTTGTTTAATCTGTAGCCTCATTTGATTCAATATTTTCAGCTGACTACAATCCCTACCTTTTAAACATGCTATGGCTGTGTGACTAGTTCACTGTGCATGGCTGCAGATGATACTACAACCATAGCATCGTACTGGCTAGTTTTGAGCAGAAAATATTTCTTCCTTGGATTTTTTTTATTTTTACCCTAATTTCATGGTAGCTTTGGCTTTGAGGGAAGGAAGTGATATTTGTAGCACAAAATGCAAATCTAACACATTAACAATAGAAGAAGTGAAAGTGCTGCGAAAGCTGGACTGTGGTGCTTCTGATAATCTCTTGATGTGAAGCTTAAGGCGTAAGATTATCAATGTGCAAGGTATAAAGAAGTATTTGAAAAAGTTGAAGCAGTTCCCTGCTGACAATGAATCAAAGAAACATATGCATACAAAAAAACAATGAAAGATGGAAAGAATGAAGATCATGATTAAGTAATGAATTACTGGATTTGATAGCTAAGAAGTGACATTTAAGACATCTGACATGGTGGTGATGGAACAAGCTTGGTTTAGAACATCAACTGTGAGTATACTCTAGAAGGGTTGCAGAGATTTAAGAAGTGCCAAACAATTTCATTTTGAGTGAAAATATATCAACTAATGAGGAATGAAATATATTAGAGATGTCAATGATTAAACCTCAGATACTCTAGGGCATTGGCTAATGCATAGATGGCTCTAGAACCAAGGATGCCAAAATATTGATGTGTTTGTGTCACAGACTCACTGTCATGTAGCACCCCACATAAATTATCTGATTTGCAGAAGGGTATTTTTTACTGTGCTAAGAGCTGTTAACATGTTATTAATAATGTGTATTCCCACTGCAAATCTGTAAAATTCTATTCATGTGAGACAGGAAAGCCGAAAATGCATTTGTGATAGTACTAGAACAACAAAATTCTGTGGTGGCTTTACTATGGAAAACAATATTAAACAAAGAGGGCTGATAAATAATATCCTTAGATGGGGATGGTATCATTTGAAAACAGATTTTTTAGATTTTTAGTTCAGAGCTCATAGAAGACCGATTTTTATAATGATGCCTTAAAGATTTGTTTGTATCATCTTTTTTCATATACTGTATTACTGTACTTTTATAGCACAACTTCCCTGTATTAATATCTTTGTACAGTTATTTCTCGATTTATGCATGTTTAGAATGTGTGATTTTGGAATAACACGAGGTAAACAAATTGTAATTTTTCCAGAGTAGTACATGGATTATTTAGAATAACACGATGTCAAGAAAATCAAGTTGCACAGCTGGAAGACTAAGACAAATATTTTCAAGATGCTTTGCTGGTATGGCAAGTCTTGAGAATTACAAGATTCTATGAGATGTTTATTTAGGTTGCTATACTTGTCATCATAGCTGATTGCAGCACAGAGGTGCCTCACCTCCAAGGACAGCTTGTGATGCATGATAACTGTTGTCAGGAAGGTCAGTGTATGCTGTCTTGCTGTCAGTTAGATGTCATTACTATAGCAATGATGATCCTTTGTTTTATTCCAGCTGAGAGGTGAACAAAAGCATTTGATACTGGATTCATGTTGCAGGGAGCATGGCATGCTTTGCTCTCAAATGCAGGGCTGGGTCTGGAATGGATTAATCCATTTTACATTGAATCCTGTGGTGAAAATGGAACCTCAAACAGTGTACAGTTTAGTTCAATAATTATGTTCATTTTATTCAATTTTTTTTTCATTTTGTGATCACTTCTGGAATGTATCTCTTGCATAAATCGAGAAATCCCAGTACAAGAACATTTCAAAGTGAACCTCTTCTGATGCCAGGTTGAACAGAAATTTGGGCCATGAGTTTTAGAAAATTAGTTTTTCAGTGTTGTGTTCTTTGAAGATAAACATATTTCAGTCCTTTTTTTTTTTTTTTTTTTTTTTCAGATGAAAACTAATGTTTAGAGATGTGTGATGGTAATGTGTGTTGTTTATATTGATGAAAATTCTTGTACAGGAAAATTATCAGAAAATTTTGTATTTGATAGTTATTCTAGTTGGTGGTTGAAAATATACAATATAAGAAATATAGTAATGGATGGGTTCTATCAATGAAAAATCTTATTTTGAGAAGTTATCAGAAAATTTTGGATATGATTATAACCATAATTGTTGGATCTCTTTCCTCCTGGAATGTCCAGTCTCTTGGGTCTTGGCTGGCTACATTGCTCATAGATTGAGGTATTTGTTAATAGTTGTCACTGGAAAGTGATGCTCCTAAAAAATTGCTGCCATTGCTGAAAGTTCAAGATGAATGCTGATCCTTTATACTTTGTAAAATAAGTTTGAATATAATTTATCAGATTTAGAATCAGAAACTGAATAGTTTGTTTATTTGGGATGATAAGAATGTGTTGAATTTGATGAAAATTTATCTTGTACATATATGTACTTGTTATGGCCATAGCTGGCGGCATAATGAAAAAAATTACCACAGTAACCGATAAATTGATAATGATAACCTTATCGGCATTAACAATAACTGGTAATAGATTTATTGCCCAGTTACTGAAAAAGATAAATTGATAAATCCAAAGTTCCAATGCTAGCAATAACAATATTCATATTTTAGGTAAAAAAAGATAAATCCAAACTTATTTCTATCTTTAAGAAAACTTTCAAAAATCTTAGAGAAATTTAGTTCAATGTTTATCTTGTCTTTTCACTGATGAAAAATAGTTTTTGATAAAACAACGATCTATATTCAGTTTTGAAATTTTGAAATTACAACATGCTCATGTTCCAAACTAATATTAACGAGTATCACTAGTTTGGAATAAAAAATATTGACGATGCCATTGATTTGGTAACTCAAGAAATAATAGTTATTGGATAAGGGATAATCCAATATTGTTATCGCAATAATGCTCACCTGTGGTTATGGCCGTGTTGGAAGAAAAACCTGTATGATTTATTCCAAGGAAGTGCCATCCTCCAAACATGATTTTTGTTAGTTGGCCTTGCATTAATGATATTACATGCTCACTTTATATATTTATTTAACTATGTATTACAATGTGTAGGAAAGAGTGCATTTTCTTCATTGAGATGAATTCTCATGCAATGACTTGATCTGTATTTGCCTGTCTGCTTGCATAAACAAGCCTGCCATAAAACTGCTAAAATAGATTTTGTAATATTCTATTGAAAATTTTCTGGTTACACTTTGTTTTTATTAAATTGCAAAATTACTGTAAAGGAGAAACCCAGGGTTGGCTGTGGCTTGCATGGCAGTCATGCTAATTGTTAACAGTCACAAAATCTGTGGTCAAATCTTGGTGCTAACCCCTTGACTTTCCTGAATCTCAGTAAGATGACCTCATGCCTTGTCAGGCTCTCAGGGTCACTCTAACCTCATTGCCATGACAGCAGCAGTGCAGCATTGTGGTGAATCTTGTCTTCCTTGGCCTCCTGTGTGTGTACCATTGATACTATGTTGACTGAGCCACAGGAAGAGACTCACTGTGTTCACTGTTGGTGTGTGGGAAAAAGGCTACACAAGTATTGGTTCACAGGATGATGAGAACAATTGTGGAATGACTAGATACTACTTTGGATTTCTTGAGCTTTGGTATGCTTTGTATGTGAGTACAACTGTTATGTCTCTATGTGGAGAGGAAGACTGTAATGCTTAGCTTATATCATATCAAGAGCTGTGTTAGTTTGAAGAGTTTCTGCTGGTAATTGTTGACATTTTGAGGATGAAGTCTTTATCTTCATTCTTTCTTTCATGGAGTGTGCTCTAGGCTACTACCTATTTCTTTCTTCCTAACTTAGTAGCAGCACCAGTAACTCAGCCTGCAATATAGCCTAAGTTTATCCAATAAGAGAATCTTGAGTTGTTTCTTGGATAGCTGAACAAGAGAAATGGGAAGTGTTACTGTGCCATTATGGTTATGTTGTGTATTGTTTTAGTAACAGTTTTAATGAAGAAAATTATGAATACTGTTGTCTCAGTATTCAGTATCTATCTGAAACAAATATATTTTCTCCTTTATAAAATGTGATGTGATAGATTTATTTTATCATAATTTTGTCTGATAATAAGGAAAATCTTACTTGATGTTATACACAACAAATCCCTTGCAAAGTAATTTCTTATTGAATGCGGGACCAAAACTACTAAAATTCATGTTGTTTTTATTTACCATATGGCCAATACAAATCATAATAGAAAAAGATTAAGTTGGCCTCAGAGCCAAAAGAAAATATCTTGAGAACAACAGTTAGATATTATTCCACTTTTTTCCACTTGTTAATTTTTGAAGGAAATGTGATATTCATGAAGCATTAATTGTACTGTATTATATAATAAGATTCCTTCAGCATGCAAATACTTCAACATGATGATGTACTATGGTGTACCATGAGGTCCTCAGTGTGGTCTGCTGGACTCGGGTGGTGAAACCTTCAAAGCAATATATCGGTCTATCTATATACCAGCTTGACATCCACTTTAACCCTCTGACTGCTAGTATCAGTATGACACACTACCCAGAGGAACTCTGATATGTTTTAACAGGGAAACCTGTACTGCCCATTGCCAAATTTCTTTAAGAATGTGAAGTGAAGTAAATATTTATCAGTCACTGTTCTTTTAGTGGTGTCTTAGAAAATTGTACTTTAAACTTGCACCAGACCATTCTATTAAATTTGAGAAGCCATTGGAGGGTTGAGGTGGGGCTGTCAATGCAAGGCATACATTTACCTGCATTCCTTTACATTTTTGCCAGTCTAGGCCTCTAGCAATACATATTGTAATTTTTATTCTTCTTTTTTTTTTTTTTATCTATTCTCTCCTGAGGAATGTAATGATATTACTCTTTCCATAACTGGGCAGAAAACAGTTTTCATGGATAATGGTGTTGATAATATCATCATGAAGACCTGTGTTGTGTGATATTTGGTATGGCATACATCTACTGTACATATATATGATGCAGACAAGAAGATGTCGGGTTTTGAAAACATGAACTTGACTCCAATCATGTGTACATAGTGTAACTAGGTAAATATTTATGTGCCCATACCATCAGGCACTGTGTGTATGTGTGTGTGTGTGTGTGTGTGTGTGTGTGTGTGTGTGTGTGTGTGTGTGTGTGTGTGTGTGTGTGTAATATTCTTTTTATATTCTTTTTTTATTTTAGAAGTTCTAAGTATGATGAATCTGTGTACAAGTTAAATGTTCATAGCACTGGTATCATTCACCAGCTTCCTGCTGTCTGTGGTAAATTATGAAGTGTGTGATGGACAGCTTTACAATTTACGTATTTATTCTTGAAGAAAGATACAAGTCTGAGATGAGAACTGGAAGAACAGTATATAGCATAGAAGATAAATTGCATTATGAAGTGTATAAATACATCCTTTTTAAAGATGTGTACCACTGTGTGAGGGTGATAGGCTAGTTTTTCCTGGAGAGACTGTGCTGATGTTCTCTTGTTCATGTCAGATGCCATCATTTGATGTAAAGCTTTGAAGGGAATTATTTTCATTATTGTGATAAAAGTATTTGTTTAATCTTAGTAGATATAGCTTTTAATCTACAACTCATATCTGATAGATGTTTATCTCTGTCACTCTTCATTCCTGGCAAGTAAGGAATGTGTTGGTCGGCTGGTGTGTGGGTGATGATTGTCTTGGTGAATCAGGGGTACAGCTTCCTGCCTTGGTTTGACTTGGCTTGGCTTCCCCAGCAGTGCTGACTGCCTCTTCCCCAGCTGACTGATCAAACAGTACTTTTCTGGAATTTTTACCAACAAGAAAAACTAGTACAATAAATACAATGTGCAGTAAAATTAATATTATTATAATTTTTTAAGTCTACGACATTTGTCTGTGTATGACTTCGAGAAGTGAAATTAATTTTGTACATTACATAGATGCATAATTTTGATTGCTGTGTATAACTTAATTTGTAGATGTGCCATGCTTTCTGCATGGCCTGAGAGATCCTTGGGAGTGTTGAAGGTTAGATTTTGGACTTCTAGATTTATCTATGTTTTATTTATTTACCCATTTTTTATTGTTGAATCCGATAAACAAAACTGTCAGCCAACATACTACTGGAATCTTATAACCATACAGCAGGGAACTTTTCCTTGGCTGTAGCACTGATGATGATGGGCAGCTGTGATATACATTCATACATATTATATACATGTACATTTATACAGTATCTGCAAGAAGTTATAGTCTGTGCTACCTAGGAATGTCTCCAATTTTAGAAGTGCTTAGAAAAATTGCTTTTGATCATGTCATCATAGCACATAAGACGTATATTTTAGTATTTGGCAGTTGTGTGTGTGCTGTGTGGCTCCTGGCATCATCTTTCCCTCCTCAGTCTGCCTCAAGATTTGACAAGAATAGTGTTTACATATTTTTATTTTGTCCTCAGCTTTATATTATTTCTATTGATTAAGTGGCCTTTTTTTGCTACATGTATATTTTGCTACTTTATTGTATTTGAAATGAGTAAAAGACATATATGGCCTTGCATAGGTTCAAGAAAAGTGTCCTGAGAAGATGTAGCTGGTGTTCTTTAATTAGCTAGAGTGGACCATCAAATATTTAGTAATTTAGTTTTTATTACATGTATATTGGGAGCCTTGCAGACTGTATACAGATGATCCATAAGATCAGAAGAGATATGACATTGATTAAAAGTCATTCCCTAATATGGTACTGAATAGCGGAGATTATGGAGGAGGACATTGAACTTCTGTGGATACTGTATGTTTATGGTCTAAAGTCATATAATGTTACATGCTCCTTTCTAATCTGTTCTGCATTCTTTCCCAGTTTTTAGTCCTCAAAATTGCATTGGCAATCTTCTTACCAAAGTAAACTGTTGGCGGATTTTTAAAAGTTTACTCGAGGATTTCAGATTGAAGAAAGATGTTGAACACTGGAAGTGAGTGCAGATTGTGAGATGACTTTTGTCCATGACTATATATAAACAGTATACAGTAAGCCCCCGCACTTGGTGAATTAATTAGTCTGGCGAAACTACCACCAAATGCAAATTTTGCCAAGCACAAGTTCTTTATATCATATAAATTGCCAAAAAAATGCCTCAATCAGTCTTTGATCATTGCCAGAGTCCTTCTTTTGACCCCTAAGATACCATCTTTCGAGCTGAAATAAAATCTTTTGCCTTCACATATTAGAACACATGTGCAAAACAGACCAGTAAACAATAAATAAAGCTAATAAGACATGATATAAAGGCTGTAACTCCCGTTTTTTCATCTGTTTCCCTCGCCCACTTTTGTCCTTGCTGCCACCACCATTGTCCTTACCCCCCCCCCGGTACCACCATTTGCGCTGGTAGAGGCCATGTTGGCAGTAAATCACCAGAATTCGTTTCCACTCTAGCAGAACAAAGGGTAGCACAAACAAAGTGGCTGAAGGGGACTCTCACACTGCGTTCTGATAAGTTTAGAGAGAGATCTGACGTCACCGGGGAGCTGCGTGGTTTGCTATGTGCCCACCAGGGGGCCGCTAAGTTTGAATTCAAATCAGCAAGCGTGCACTCGGTGGTCCGTGGCCACCCTACCGCCAAAAGTGAATTTCACCAAGCAGAGATTCGCCAAGTGGGGGGGCTATATATATATATATATATATATATATATATATATATATATATATATATATATATATATATATATATATATATATATATATATATATATATATATATATATATATATATATATATATATATATATATATATATATATATATATATATATATATATATATATATATATATATATATATATATATATATATATATATATATATATATATATATATATATATATTATTTGGGAAGACAAATTTTACTTATACTTAAGCCTTGCTGGCAGTGTGTGGGGTGTCCATTGTGCTGCTGGGGTGCTGCGGGTGTCTCTGGGCAGCTGGGCAGGTGCTGGCTTGTACCATACCTGCTCCAAATCTGCTGCTGCTACCATGTGTGTGTGTGTGTGTGTGAGAGAGAGAGTGGTTATGTGTGTGTGTAGGGATTTATTTATTTCACCTGAATTTTCATAACATGTTCTGTACTGTCTGGCAGTGGAGTGCATTCTGTGCACAGGTCACCTGCCAGCAGGCAGAGATTCAGCTCCAGATGTGGCAGTGATGAGGGAGAGACATTTGGTGTAATGATAAATTGCCTTAGAAATTTTGATAATCCTTTATTTTCTTATTTTCATGTAGTATGTATGTGTGTGTTCATGTGTATTGTCGCTGGTGTCGGTGCCTGAATAAAGCTGTAAACTGTTACCATGTTGCTGTAACATGACACAAGGTTTTCATTTGTGGCACAACCTTTGTTCTTTGCTTCTGCATTCTCTGTAAATATGCATAAGGATTGGGTGCATATTTGCATGCAACATATCATTTTCACCAGCATTAGAGAGAGAGAGAGAGAGAGATTTCTCTATAAATTGCCAATGTCTGAATAAAGTGCCCTTGAATGTCTTTGAGTTTGTGTCTTTCCTTAACTCTTATTTCAGGAAAGTGTAGGAGCTGTGCACAGTGAGCGTGATGGCAGTTGTGAACAGTGAAGGCTTCCAACACACTCACCTGGAAGAACTGACAAACAGATATTTTTTTCTTAGACTTGCAATAGCTTTAGCTTAACTGCCAAAATAGGCCTCCTTTATTGTTAGTGTTATGTATACTGTTATATCACCTCTTGAATCTGTATAATTTTTATGTATCCATCCCTTCTTTGCCAAATTGATGTTCCTTCTTTGCCATCTCATTTAGCTTTCTTTGCTATTTGCTTCCATTTTGTTATTAGTATTTTTTTGCATATCCTTTCTTTCTTTCTTTCTCTTCTCATCTCATTGTTATCTTCCAATTTACTCATTTATCTCCTTTATTATCTCCTTAACTTTGCATTTTCTCCTTTGCCATTGTTTTCTATATTTTCTTTTTTTGTCATAATCTCTTTGCCTTCCTTATCTCTTATTACTGTTTGGTAAACTCTTGAGAACCTGGCAGTCATCCATCAGGCCATTAATATGTGGAATGAATAAAGTAAAAAAGCTGTGTGATGTATCATTAGCATCTAGGAGTTTAGAAAAAAGAATAATAATATGGCAAGATGAATCAATAATAATAATAATAATAATGACTAATAATAACAATGATAATAATAACAATAATAATAATAATAGTAATGATAAAAACAATCATGGAAAATAAAACACGTAATAATAATAATAATAATAATAATAATAATAACTAATAATAATAGTAATAATAATAATAATAACTAATAATAATAGTAATAATAATAACAATAATAATAGACAATAATGATAAAATCAGTAGAGAAATAAACAATACGTAATGAGCCGCTAAGCCAGTTATCATTTTCATTCACTATCCTTCCTCTTCTGAGGCGGTTTCACTACTACAATATCATTCTTCACTCAAGGCAGGGAAAGGTAGGTAGATGTCTGAAATTGTTCATAGGTGCAAGGGAATATGCTATCAACACACGCACATAAACCTATACGACCTCATTTATTTATTTATCTATCTTTTTATTTTCATATAGGTAACTGATGGTACGTGTACGTGTACTGTAGTTTAAAGCTTCTATTTGTGTGAGAAATTCATTGCGGACTATTTCACCTGTGGGACGCTCGATAGAGTTTTGTTCACTCCTGTCTGTGTCATTCCTTCACGCTAGCCTAGCTTGTAAGTGGAAGCTATAGATAAAAATATAAAAAGTAGTATGCAAGTAGACAAAACTGTGCTTAAGAAAATTGAAAATAAGTAAAATAATAATAATGAACGAATGGGTAAAGTTTTCAAGCAATCGTGAGTTGAATGCATACGCTGTTTACCTTTAATCCCGTTTATTTGTGCTTACATCCAAGATGTATTAGACTAAGTCTAATACATCTTGCTTACATCAGTCACAATCTTATATTAGTGTAGTGTATATTTTCCCATTCACTATAAAACCAAGTCGAAGAGCATCCTGTCTTTCCCTCAGTTATTCAAGACACACACACACCACACTAAAACAAATGGTTTTCCTAATAATGATATTTAGGAGGATCTTTATACCATTAAATCTTGCTTTCTTGATAATTATCATAAACATACGGTAGGACACAATTTGAGAACAAGAAATTTTGAGATATCTCTGTTTATTTAACCTGGTAAACAAATCTTCTAGGAACATATTTTAGGTAGAATTTGATAGCTTTCCTACAATCATTGGAGTCACTCACAAAGATAGGAAGAAGCACGTGCCTTTGGCTACATATTCATGTAATCTAGGTAGGAGACTTTTAGACAACTTAACCCCTCTCACTGTCATTGAAATCATAAACAGGCTTAGGGGAACAACAGTTAATAATATCACATAAGAAGAGAAAGAATAACAGTTAACTATTCATTCATGTAACGTATATAAGTACATTGATTACTCTAGTAATTCTACCCTTATGCCTTTGTCCAGGGGGTGGATGGCAAGGTCCATCCTTCTCCTTTGTTGTATTTCATTATTAATGCAACAATGAATGTATCAATCAATCACCAAATCTAGAACATTTTAGGCCGCATATTATGTTTGCGTCACACGCGATTGAAACTTTCCAGAGCTAATGTGGACAAATCACGATATCATGACTGACATTGATACTACTTAGCTACATAACTTTTACTGAAAGTTCATATAAATTTAGCCTAGAAGGTAGGAACATGTATATAACATAATTGATATTATTTCCCTTACCCATGTCACACTAGAAATAAAACATAAGAACATCTACATAACATATTATCATAGTTGCTTATTTAAATTAACATTTGAGGTAAGTTTGACGGGAAGGAGCGCCGTTGCAAAGACCAAATTCCCGCGGCCAAACAGAAACAACAATAACAACAACAACAAGAGCAGCTTGGAGCGGACCACCTTGCCTTGGCGAGCTGTGTTTTTCCCCAGTACATGTTGTTCCCAGGGCGTGAGGGAGCTGGGGAGTGAGGTGCTGTGTCCGCCCCGCCCTGTGTGCTGCCTGACGTAGTAAAATAAGGTAAGAGTGGCACGGAGAGGGCTAGAATACCATTAAAATAGCAGTGTTTTGAATGGTGGTAAGGGACAGGTAGACACTGAGACGGACTGCGTGACCTGACCTCCCAGTAACAGTCACGGGGAGCGGCAGGCACGCTGACTCACAAAGGACTCCAGGAAGTCCTCCGCGTCAAGGAAATTTGCCTTATTCTATTAATTTCCAGACACTTTGTTTATTTTTAGGCGAAATAAATGACGCTTTTTGAAATTTTGATCTACGCAAGGAAAGAATGAACCGTGAAATGATTTAATCTCAACCTAACGTAACCTGACCTATATCACTCTCCTGAAGGTAGTCAGGGATTGGCTTGGAGTATTTGGAGCCTTTGCATAGAGGGTGAATGTTGCCCTGTGAGAGGCACACAGTCGTATATTTTCTTTTTATACCATTCCGCGGATGATATTGCAGTAATAGTAATGTTTTGAGGATTATGGAAATAGTCGTGATCTTCATTTTCCCAGACACTGACTATTTCTGGGCTAAATATGACATTTTTTTTCATTAACAGTGAAATTAATTTACTGAATGAAGCATAACTTAACTTTTACTGATTATAGAACTAGCCTTTGTTTACTTGTTTGCAGACACTTGAATGGTTATTTCTTAGCAAAAAGTTGTGGTTACTGGTTAGTGCAACAAAAAGATCAAAAAGGAAATTAATGAACTGAATAAATCAGGACCTAATATAACCTAATCTCTTTATTTCTGGGAAGAATATGGAGCCTTTCGAAATTGTGATCTATATATGCAATGAAAGAATCTGCAGTGAAACTAATGAACTGAATGATTGCAGGTTGACCTAATTTCTAGACTGTTTATTGTTGATCTGAATATGGCTTTTTTTTTTTTTCTTTTTATATTCATGCACAGTAATAGAATTGGTAGTGAAATTAATGGTTTGAATGAATCAAAACCAAACTTTGTCCTCATCTGGAAACACTGGTGGTATTTCAACATTATCTTATTTTGCTACTCCATATAGTCAGGGATTGTCTGTAAACATTTGGCACCATTGTTTGGAGGATAAATGTTGCCTTTCAAGATGCATGACTTTGTTTCCTTTTTCTCTTTCCTTGTCCAAATATAAAATTAAAATGTATATTTTAAGGATGTCTCCTCTACTGGCCACTCAATCTAAGCCTGTGGGTCAACGAGCAAAGCAACACCTTATTGAGTTCTTGTCTTACTTTTGTGGATGGTTTACAGAAAATGAGGATAGGAAACCTCTGTTAATTCAAACTACAGTAAAACTGAATTGTACTGACCCACAGGGTGAGGCCGATAATGTGCGATGTTACCATATCTCTCATTACTTCAAAGAAAACGGAATAACTGTACTTTTTTAAATTTAATGCATCATTTTGGTAGAAAAAAAAGGGTGGGGACAAGAGACATGAAGATCTCTGCAGGTGATTATGCCATAAGTAAATTAAATATAGTAAAGATGCTGGTTAAAAAGGTAAAAATAAGACTGATAATGTACAGAATATTTACTGTTATGTCCTTTTGAGGTATCCAGAAAAGAATTATAAGATGAGACAGTATTTTATTTTAGTTATTGCTCTAAGCTGAATTTGTTTATTGAAGATCATTAGGTGAAGAGATTTTTTTTTCCTTGATCTGGCTGTACAACACACAGTAAGATGGGGAAGTGTCAGTGTGTCCTTCCATTGTGGTGACCAAATGAGAAGGGAGTTGATTTGTATGTGCGTGGTGACTTGCCTCATGTTGAGTGGTAACGTCGCCCGACCTGATATGCCACATTGTCATACACGTACATGAATTACCTTCATTTGATTTGGCATATAACGTTTATTTGTATCATCTGCTATTTAATGAAATAGAATATTCTTGGAAGGCTGTTTGTTGATGATATTATGATTAAAGAACCGTGGGTAGTATAGGGTGAAGGTTTTGCTTTCAGCTTCTCTTATGTATAAAGAAGAAAAATCCAAAATATATAAAAGTAGTAGAGGTAGAAGTACGTTGTTTATGTGCTTTGTTTTTAATCTTTTCTCCATTTTGTTGATGGCTTTGATACATACATAAAAAGAAAGAAAAAACAGAAGAAAAGTTAAAAGAAGGAGACCAATGGAGGAGAATCAAGGAAGAACTGGAGATGGTGTGCAGAGGTGGACGTGAGAAGGATAAATGTCAGGGAAAAGATTGTCTATGACCAGGGAAGGGAAAAGAAAAAAAAAAAAATCAGTGAGAAATAGACTCACAAACTGCCCAGCCCGTAAAGAAAAAAAAAAGACAATACTGACTTAATTAACAATGATAGTGGTAGTGATGAGAGTATCAGAGAGAAGCCATAGTGAAATGAGTAAATGCCTCGGGTACATTTCCTCAGCAAATATAGACTGTCAGATTGCACGATTAGGAGAAGAGCACTGAGGGAAAGACATGAGGGAGGAGGTGCATGGAAGGATTAGAGATGAGAGGAGTGTGAGGGTGTATGTAGTGAGGAGATGAAGACTTGACAACACACACACACACACACACACACACACACACACACACACACACACACACACACACACACACACACACACCCTGCAGTTTTCACAATCCCTGAGATTACAGCATTAGGGTTTGCCTTGCTTATGTGAACCCCTAAGAGCATTAAACAGTCTGTAGAAATCAACACTTCATGCTCTCAGGAAGAAAGAAATATACATATAAAGAAATAGAGTGTGCTAATTGTGTGTCAAATGTTCCTTCGCCTCTTTCTGTATGTTTTATGTTCGAATGATGTGTATGTTGTCTGGCATACAGAGAGATTACTTTGAAGTGTGTGTGTGTGTGTGTGTGTGTGTGTGTGTGTGTGTGTGTGTGTGTGTGTGTGTGTGTGTGTGTGTGTACACCTACCATGCTAGTTCTATTGGTTTAGTTACAGTATTCATGTGGACCTGTCTTTGTATATATATATATATATATATATATATATATATATATATATATATATATATATATATATATATATATATATATATATATATATATATATATATATATATATATATATATATATATATATATATATATATATATATATATATATATATATATATATATATATATATATATATATATATATATATATATATATGAAAGGGAAGACAGTAAGCATGAAAGTAAAGAAAAAGTGTATGGAGGAATAATTATTGTAATAGGAATTGGATAGCTAATCTAAGACTGGGAGAGTGTAGCATGGGAGGACAGCTAGACTAAGGCTGGGAGAGTGAGTGTGTGAGGACAGCTAGACTGAGAGTGGGAGAGTGAAATATGAGGAGATGGATAGCTATACTGGGAGAATAGTAGTACTTGCCAGTCAGTGAAGTGAAGTGGTGTGGTGTTTTGTCGGTGGCCAGCTTAGGTGACCAACAGTGTTGTGTAGTGAGTGACTTGGGCAGTACCTGGTGGTGTGATAAGATAGGCAGATGTCACTGAGATAAAGAGTTTCAAGGGTTGTGAAATTTTGTCACGCGGGTAATACAAAGATAAAGAGAGGAAATGTTTGTCTAGTTTTATTCTGCATGTTTAGGTGTGGTGTGTCTGTACCAGGTGTGGTGATAGTGATAAGGTAATAAGCGGGATTATGGTGGTGGTAATACACAGGAAGAAGCAGAATTTCATTTCTTTAGGTATTTTAACTGACTTGGTAGAAGAAAACATTCCATTCACTTGTTCTACTAATGTAATAATATTAATGATATTGTTTTGAGAAAAATGCAGAAAAACACCTATAAATATGACTATAGTTACTTACCTTTTTTTATGCTTTGGCAATTTCTAATGAAAATGTTCCATTTTGAAAAGGTTATTTTATTTTATTTTATTTATTTATTTATTTTTTTTTTTTATTGTGGTTTGTATGTATTACAGTGCATAAAAAGGTCTCAACCAAAAGTCACCATATAGAGTTTCTGGTGTTCATGTGCCCTTTTTATATCTTTGTGTGTGTGTGTGTGTGTGTGTGTGTGTGTGTGTGTGTGTGTGTGTGTGTGTGTGATCATTCCAAATTCTTTTTGCTTCACCTCTAAATCTGGTGAAAGAGACAATATTCAGAATGGTCTTTTCTTTCATTCATGTTGTGTATATCTTTCATTCAATCAGTCTTTGTTATCTTGTCACAAGGACTGCCCTGTGTAGACCTGATGGCTTCTTCCAGCTTCCCTTGTATTCATACCCAGACCACCTCAATCTGTGTATCTCCCCTCATGCCTAACCACCTCCTCCTCTCACTTCACCATTCACAAGTGTTTGCTAGCTTTATGTTTTGGCTCAGTCTTATGTATACCTTTTATTGCTACCTTACTGCCCTCATCCATCATTCTCCCTCTCAGTTCACCATGTGCAAGTCTCTTTCTCCCTCAGATCTCGGTCTGTGTCCCTCCTCCTGTTGCCACCTTCTAATGCTCCCATCTCTCCCTCTCAGTTCATTCTATGCAAGTGTTCCCTTCTCCCATGTTTTGTTCAGTGATGCACCACACATCTATCCATCTTATCATCCTCATCTCCATCCACTTCAGTATGCAGACACAGGCCTCTCTCACTGCCTGGGTGTTGCTGGGCATGCAATATACAGCATACAGTATACAACATTACTCCCTTGATATATGTACTGCCTTTGTGTTAGTGTACTGTGATTCTGAGAGTAATAGTATTTGGAGTCGTAATAATTAAGTTAATGCTGTTACTATTGCTATATATATATATATATACAGGGTATCAAAAATATCAGACTACAGGCTAATGACCAAGTGAATGATATAAAATGGTGTTAGTGCAAGAAATGTAGAAAATGTGAGAGAACATGTACAGATGACTCCCCACTTGATGAAGCAGCCTTTCTACCCATATTTATAGCTAGAATGACATGTCAGCTCAAGGGATTTTAATAGTTAAATACATCACCATAGAGCAGAAATTGTGATGTGTCAGTTAAGTCACCTCTTTTCTCAACTCCACTCCTTGTCAGCCTTTCCATCCCCACTCCTTCCTTGTTTCTACATTTCTCATACACCCTCTCCATCTCTTCTTTCTATGCCTCCCCCCCTCTCTCTCTCTCTCTCTCTCTCTCTCTCTCTCTCTCTCTCTCTCTCTCTCTCTCTCTCTCTCTCTCTCTCTCTCTCTCTCTCTCTCTCTCTCATAGCTGAGATTTCTTGGAAATAAAGACAAGGAAATCCTGATATTTATGATTACTTTGGTAAAATTGTAATGGCAGGACAGTCTCTGCAATGTGACATGTATGTGTGTGTTATATTGGAAAAATTCGCCTTCAGGATAAGGAGAGAGAGAGAGAGAGAGAGAGAGAGAGAGAGAGAGAGAGAGAGAGAGAGAGAGGGGGGAAAATATGTGGATGGGGGAGAGGGGATGTATAGGAGAGGGTAGAAAGAAGGCAGGCCTATGGTATATGTCAGACATCTTTAGTCAATGACAACTGCCATGTAAAAAGAATGACATATCACTTTTGTTACAGATATAGGTAGGTAGGGAAATTGCTGCATTCAGTAGGGAGTCGACTGTCCATGGCTTGGTTGTCACCAAATAGGTAGCTGTAGAAACAAGGTATTGAGAGATAGGTACTGGATGTGAAGGATGGCATTTCACTTCCAGAATAAAGATAGGGTGACAAGTAAGATGGAAGTAGTTACCACAATGATAAAACAAAAACAACTGAATTATGCTGGTATGTATTGTGTGGCCTCTAAAGATAAACATTTCCATATTAGAGCTAGAGAGAGAGAGAGAGAGAGAGAGAGAGAGAGAGAGAGAGAGAGAGAGAGAGAGAGAGAGAAGGCTGGATGTTATTTGTTTAACTTAATGAATGATATACTTTTCTTTAAAAAAAAATCAGTGTTTTGTGTGTTTTCAGTAAATTAAACTAAAATAAAAATATCCTGGAACTATTTGATGTCTTAAATACATTTCCATATTAGAGATAGAAGAATGGATACTGCATTATGTTGAGATTCTTCTTTTTAAACCTAAGCTAGTAACATAGTGTCATGATGTGCTTTCATTGTGGTTCAGTTCTAGTGCAGAGATGTGGTGAGGGCAATAATTATCACAACAAAATGAAAAGTAATAATATGCTGACACCACTTCATTACCTCATGAGATGATTAGCATTTCTGTATTAGAGAGAGAGAGAGAGAGAGAGAGAGAGAGGATGGATATTATTCTACGGTAAGGTACTTTTCTAAAAAAAAAGAAAAAAAAAACTAACTAATACGTATATTATTTTTTATATATATTTTCAGTGTGATGAGCAAGCAACAGCAGCAGCAGCAGCAGCAGCAGCTTGACTCGCCTCCACCACTGCTGCTGCACCACAGGGAGTAATTACTTGCCCCTCACACCTGTGCACACCCGTGAAACCTTTGATTCCACCAGTGCCAGGAGCCAGTGCCATGGTGTGCCATCTCCACATACCAGTGATAATGTAGAGCACCTCCACTGCACTGCTAAGAACATTGAGTGTGTCATTGATGCAATACTGAAGTGTGGACTGAGTGATGTGGATGGTGCAAGGTGTGGTGGTGTGGTGGTAGTAGGTGTGCGCGTGGCACGGCGATGGAGGGAGATGGAGGCACGCCTCGGAGGGTGGTGCGGGTGCCCCACACCAGGCAAGCCAGCAGGGACAAGGTGCCCATCTCTGAGAAGGTATGTCACTCATTCATCAAAGTATTTATCTTTCCATTTATTTTTCCCTCTCTTTTTCTCTTTCTTTTTTTCTTTTATCTTGATGTAAGAGATTCTGGGTGGTGAAAAATGGTTAAAGAAAATCCATAGTGAAGGTGCCAGTCTCAGGGGAATTGTTTTGAGTGGTGTGGTGATGACTCATGCTGTGTGTGGCTGTGTGATTGTGTAATGAGTGTGTTACCATCTGTTGTGTGGTGATGACTTGGGCTGTGTGAGGTTATGTGGTGTTCCTTTATACCCATTACTTAAATATCAGGAGTTGTGACAATGTAGAAGTCCTCTCCACTAGCTTTTATCCATTATATCTCTTGCTTTCATTCCTCTTCCTCACTTTCTGTTTTCCTTCCAAGCTCCTTCCTTCCACTGGTGTTATCCTTCCTCTCTTGATACTTTCCTTACATGGTCATAATACATATCCCAATTTAGTTTTTCATTTACTTCATTGTCCTTTTCTTTATTTCCATCTGTTCTGTTTTTTCTACAGGTGATCCTCTGCCATACTGTTTGAACATCCTCCTCCTCCTCCTTTCTTTTTAACATGATAATAATGTCTTAGTTATGAACTGTTTTATTCTGTTTTTCTGTCATTTCTATCTCCCTTTCAATGTTCCTTCCACAGGTGTTCTTAGTCAGGCTTTCCTAATACATTCTTACTCTCTTTTTATGCACCTAAGCACCTCACCTTAATTTTTATATATATAGTTTTTATTTTACCTCAAGTGGATATGTTGAGAAGATTTGTGATGGTTTATGACTCAATATCTTAGTTCAGTGTGGTGACAGGGTTTGCCATTTGTGGGGAGAACGTACAGATATATTTTTTTATTTATTTGTCTTTTTATTATATATTAAAAAGAGAGTAGCAAAGGAGAAAAGATGAAATAAAAACTCTTAAAGGTAAATGTATGAAGGCACTGTGAGATTAAAAAACAGAGAGTGAGAGAGAGAGAGAGAGAGAGAGAGAGAGAGAGAGAGAGAGAGAGAGAGCTTATTATGAGATTGTATTGTGTGTGTTATTGTTCATTCACTTCTCACAATATTTTACTCAAGTATTCAAGACAAGCAACATTTAAAGTCTGGCACTGGAAAACCTTGTCAGTGGTGGTGGTGGTGGTGGTGGTGGTGGTGGTGAGGTGAGTTTGGGTGATGAGGGTGGTGAGGAGGTGTAGAGGTGATGGGGAAATATGATGTATGGTGGGAATAGTGAAGTGTAGTGGTGATGGCGATGTGGTGGTGAGGTATAGGCATGGATGGTGGTGAGTGGTGGTGAGTGGTGACCTATATAACTGTCCTTATTTGTAGGGTTGACTTGTATCTCTTATCTTTAAGTCTGGCTGTGTTTGTTATTACTATTGTTATTATTATTATTATTGTTGTTGTTATTACTATTATTGTTGTGAATATATGGGGTAGCTAGCATTGGTCTGTCTGTAATTGTGTGTGTGTGTGTGTGTGTGTGTGTGTGTGTGTGTGTGTGTGTGTGTGTGAAGTGTATAAGGTTATTTGAATTTATCTTTGGTAACTTGTATTATTATTATTTTTTTCTGTGTGAACATGTCCTGTTTCTTCACTTTTCTTTCTTTCTTTCTTTTATTCTTTTTGTTTGTTTGTTTGTTTCTTTTTTTTTTTTTTCTTTCTTTTTTTCTTCTTTCTTCCTTCCTTCCTTCCTTCCTTCCTTCCTTCCTTCCTTCCTTCCTTCCTTTCCTTTCCTTTCTTTTCCTTTCCTTTGTTTGTTTGTTTGATTCTTTCTTTCCTTCCTTCCCTTCCCTTCCTCCTTCCTTCCTTTCCTTCCTTCCTCCTTCCCTTCCTTCCTTCCTTCCTTCCTTCCTTCCTTCCTTCCTTCCTTCCTTCCTTCCTTCCTTCCTTCCTTTGTGTATTTTCCCTTCCATTCTTTTAATTTTCTTTCCACATATACTCAGGCCAGACTCAATATCCATTTAATTTATTTATTTTTTTTTTTATTTGTATCAGTAGTACTATATTGTATTTATTTGTTCACCTGTTTATCTGTTTATTCATTTACCTTATCTATTTATTTATTTATTTTGTGTGTGTGTGTGTGTGTGTGTGTCTAACTGTTTAAGCTCACCTTGCCACATGTATGCATTACGTGTCTACATTCTCCAGGTTATGCAAGACACTGTAAGGCACTGTAATGTTTGAATGACTCCCCCAAGGCACTGACGCTTAGCACTGTAGTTCCTTTATCACACGTATCAAGGCCATTTCCTGCTTGTTTTTCTCATATATATTCTCTCTCTCTCTCTCTCTCTGGTATTATGAACAGTTGTTTTGCTTTGTGTTGCTTCTAAGTGAGTCAGGAAGTTTATTTTTGTTTATTTTTAACAGTCTTGTGGTGTTGTGGTTCTCAGAAGTTGTGTTGCTATGTTTGGCTAATGAGTGAGGGAGTAAGGTCTTTATTTTTTGTTCTTTATTGTTAGGGACTCTCTTTTAGTTAACATTGTGCTGAATCTGGTGTTGTTTTTATTTATTTTTTGTGTATTTTTATGTATGTCTTTCTGAATGGAAGATGAGAATATGTAGTATAATGAAAGAATATACATACTAATTAATGATAGTGCATAATGTACAGTGCTATTAGTTTTTAGAGATCCACTTTTGTATGAGCTTGTTATGGAGTGGCAGGTTAACCACTTCAGTACCATGATGCATTTCTATACTCATTTTGGTTACTGTTTGGTGATTTTACATAGCTTCAGATACTTATGTCGGGATTAAATTAGTGAAGACTGGCCTATGATCTTCTAACCTCCATAGACCTTCCCTAATGTAAGTAAAATCATCTAATCACACCCAAAATTCATGGTAAAAATGTGTCCCAGTACTGAAGAGGGTGATACAGTAAGGTCTAGAAAAGAAGGAGAGAAGAAAAAAAGAATAAGAAGATCCAGTTAAGTAATTTGTTCTGAAAAAGTTGGATAGAAAAAAAAATAGCCTGTCTTGCCTATCTTGTCTTGCTTGGCTGGCTTGTAAGGTCGTCAGTTCAGAGAGAAAGAGTAAGAGAGTAAGTGTACTTTGACATTACACCTCACATGGTTTTGCTGCTGTTAGGTAGAAAGCTTGTTGTAGTATTGCCTTGTTTGGCTTGTAAACGCTCATAACCGCTGATGATAAGATAGCAGTACCTGGCAGGGAGGCGTCCTTGCAGGTTGGGTGGGCCTTGAGGGGAGGGGGGAGTAAGGGCCATGCATCTGTCTAAGGCTGGTGAGGAGAGTGGGAGGGACTTGTGATGTGGGGGGGAACAAGATTAGTTTGTCTTGGGCACTTCAGTTACATATGTTTACCAGTAGTGTAAGGGCTATGCATCTGTGCTGGGGGTATGAGGAAAATGGGAGGAACTAGTGATATGGGGATGAACAAGATTAAGTTAGTGTTTGTTTTACCAGTGGTGGTGTGTGTTGTGTTTGTGAGGGTGTTCATTGTGGTGATTAATGTGATAGGTGTGTGTTGGGAGTGTTGATGGTTCAGTGATGCAGTGGAGGGTTGTAGAAAGTGTTGCAGTGTTGTGGTGGTAGTGTGGACAGCTTGGTGTGGCTGTGAGAATGATGAAAAGTGTTGTTGTTACAGGAGTGATGGATGGATGATGGTGTTGAGTGTTTGATAAAAGTGGTGTAAAATGAAAAAAAAAGAAGTGTAACCATTGCAGTGTGTTGGATATTGTAGTGTGTTGGCAGATGTACACAAAATGAAAGAAAAATTACAGAAGTGAAAAGAGCCATAAGAATACAAGATCAAGGAAATCACAGGAAACCAATTGAAAAGACCCATTAAATACATGAAAAAACAAATGAAAAAAGAAAAAAAATGATATGAATAAAAAAACAAGGAAAAATAGTAAGAAAACAATAAATGACATCAACATGTACTCCTTACCAGTGAAATAAGGAAAAGAAATACAACATAGTTACAAAAAAACCTGCAATACATTCCCCAATCATGAGTCGTAAAATAATAGTGAAGAAAAGACTGACTGACCTGCATGAACTAGAGGAAAGTCTGAAGAATGGCCCCATCAGCACCCCTGACCCCAGCACTGGCAAGGAGGAGGAGGACAAGGTGAGAAGAACCTCCATTGCAGCCATCCGAACCTTACCGCCCACTGCTTTGAGTACTGGGCAGGGCCAGGGGCAGGGGCAGGATGGCAATTCAACCACCAACCTAGAAGAGGCGCCAACAAGAGGACGCTCATACACGCATCCTACAAAAGCTTCTACAGGAAATTCTTTAAGTTTAACGCCCAGATTGGTGAAGGGAAATGACACCTCAGCATCACGCAAGGCCCCCATACCTGTACGTCTGAGGTCCAAGTCCCCATCGCACCTTGGCATGGCCTCTACCAGCGTGTACGTCTCCCAAAATCAGTCTTCTGGTGGCCCGAAACCCCCTGCTCGGCGCCACAAATCCCCATCACCACTCACTAACAAGTCCCTGTCAGTCAGCAAGGCCCCCAGTGCTGCCAGGAGTGGGGTGATGCCCATCACCAAGAATGTTGTGCCTCCTAAAGTTGTGTCTGGAAAGGAGGTGCTTACTACTGAAGGTCCAAGGAAGATGAGACAGGTAAAGTGTACTAAAAATATTGGATAGAGTCAAATAATTACCAAGGCAGGAAAGGAATGGTGAATTTTATGTTACTCTTCCAAAAAAATGTGGATGAGATGCAGTAGCATAGAATCCAGTGAATGAAGCAAAGACTGTCAGGTCAAGTAAGAGTTTATGGATGAAAATGTTTGATTGCTAAAGTGAAGTGGAAAAGATGGAAAAGGGAAGGAAACAGACAGAGAATGAGAACTTGTGTAGGAATTGCATAGGATGGGAGGCACAGATGATGATGCAATAGGTAAGAATAGCAGCTGGAAAGGCAATTGTAAAGGGCATCAACCCCTGATAGGAGAGAAGTGGTGAAAGAGATGATTTACTAACCACATGCTGTCTGGATAGGGCTTACACCGGAGAGCCATTGAACGTAAAGAAGCTAAAGTGTGTATGAAGGAAGACGTGTGATAGAATGAAGAAATTAAGGTGTTTGCATTGTTAGTTAGTCAGAGGTGATACTGTGTGTGTACTACAGGAGTAGAATATGCCAACTGAACATCCATTGAAGCTAAGAAATGTACAGTTTTTATAAAGAAAGACTTGATAAAAGGAAGAAATGACAGGAGAAAATGCTGTTTTTGTATTGTTATGCTGTGTGAACCGGAGGACATGCCAACTAAACATCTATTGAAGCTAAGAAAAGTGTACAGTGTTTAGAAAGACTTGACAGGATAAAGAAACTAATGAAGTAAAGGAATGCTATATTTGTATTGTTATTTAGTCAGAAATGTGCTGTGTGAATAGAACATACCAGCTGAACATGCATTGAAGCTAAGAAAAGTACAGCATTTATAGAGAAAGACTATAGAATGAAGAAACAAATTAAGAGGAGAAAAGAATGCTGTGTTTGTATTGTTATTTAATGCTGTGTGAATAGAACTTGCCAGCTGAACACCCATTGAAGCTGAAAAGGTACAGCATTGATAGAGAAAGACTTGTCAGAATGAAGAAACTAAGAAACTAATGAGACGAGGAAAGAAAGCTGTATACATGTTGTTATATAAAGATGTGTGTGGATAGGACATGCCAGCTGAGAAAAATAGGTTAGGTTAGGTTAGGTTAGGTTAAAATTTGATAGAATGAAGGAAATACTGAAGTGGGAAGGGAAATGTTTGGTGGTAATGAGAATAGGGATGAAAGGAGACAGATAGAGAGATAGAGACATAGTGGAATGAGAGGATGAGACTTTTGGTGCTGATACAAAACTGTCAGAGGATGAGACTTTTGGTGCTGATACAAAACTGTCACCCATCTGTCATGGTGTTCTATTTCTTTATCTTATCGTATTTATTCTATATTATCTCTTAGTTTTTATATATATTCTCTCATTTTTATTTTTTTGCATATTCTCTTATTTTTTACATATTCTTTCTTATTTTTTGCATATTCTCTCTTATTTTTTACATATTCTCTCTTATTTTTTACATATTCTCTTATTTTTTACATATTCTCTTATTTTTTACATATTCTCTTAATTTTTACACATTCTCTTATTTTTTTACATATTCTCTTATTTTTTACATATTCTCTTATTTTTTTTCACATAATTATCTTGTATCCTTTTTTCAGTATTATGGTGTTTTTGTGTCCCACCTTGTAGGCTACGTATTTATTGCCCCTTATTACATTATTTATTCCCCTTCGTATTTCTTATCACCTGTACTATCCCTCTTATCTCATCAACATTCATTTCCCCCTTCTTATCTCACATCACATTTATCAATCCTCTTATTGACTCCCCTCCTATCACATTTCATTTTCCTTTCTCACTTACTGCAGTCATTCTTCTTCTTATACAACTTCTTCATCCCTTTTAGCTCTTTATGACATGCATTACTCCCTTTCATCACCTTTTATTCCATTACATCACGTCTATTTCACTCTTATCGTATTCATGATCTCCTTCAGTCATGTTGATCTCCTTTACCTCTGCTTGGTGGGAGAGGATCACGCAGTCTTTCTGAAACAACGTGGCTCTGTATTGAGAGAGAGAGAGAGAGAGAGAGAGACCTTGATTTCATGCACAAGTCAGTAAGGTTGAGCAATCCTTGTGTAATCTCAAGGCAAGAATCTAATGGTAATGATAATCACAATAATAGGTCAGAGGTCATGCATTTAAAGGTCCATAGATAGTTTGTACTACTACTACTACTACTACTACTACTACTACTACTACCACGAGAGTAACAAAAGTGGCAGTAACGTTTCTTATCTCATCTTACCTCCTCTCCCTCCCCATCTCCCCCGCCTCCTGCAAAAACAAGAAAAAAAGATGGCGAGGGGTGAAATGAATTGTAGAAAATATTTAGTGGGATCTCTTGAAACTGACCCATGCAAAAAAATCTACATTGAATATTTCGCTCTAATAGCTGAAGAAGAGGTAGAGATGGGATACATTGAAATACAGGACTAGTATATACCGCCGTGGTACAGTGGAACCATGCGTGCTTTGGGGTCCGAGGGGTCTCCAAGCGCACGGGTTCGAATCCTGTCCACGGTCCGAGTGTAGGTTGGGCTTCCTCACTCGGAGCAATAGTTTCCTAGCGGGTGGGCTTTGAGATAGGAGGTACCCCCAAAAAAGTATCCCCTTTAGCCCA
>NC_059297.1:26428639-26431139 GCF_017591435.1 Portunus trituberculatus
AACTACTACTACTACTACTACTACTACTACTACTACTACTACTGCTACTGCTACTACTACTACTACTACTACTACTACTACTACTACTCCTTCTTTCATTCATTACATCCATATATCATCAGTTCTTTCTCCTGCCGGGTATATCCACCACCACCACCACCACCACCACCACCACCACCACCACCACCACCACCACCACCTCCTCCTCCTCCTCCTCCTCCTCCTCCTCCTCCTCCTCCTCCTCCTCTTCCTCTTCCTCCTCCTCCTCTTGACGTCTAAGCCACTGTAAATCTCGTTTCACTATTTCTGACAAGCCTAACCTTACCTTACCTTACCTTACCTTACCTCACCTTAGCTAATCTAACCTTACCTTACCTTACCTAACCTTACCTTACCTCAGCTAATCTACCTTACCTTACCTTACCTTACCTTACCTTACCTTACCTCAGCTAATCTAACCTTATCTTACCTTACCTTACCTTATTTTATCTAATTTAACTCTTATTGATACCGAACCCACTTCAGTATCGCCTCTATTTCTGCCAAACCGTACATAACCTCACCAAACCAAACCAAATCAAGCCAAACTAAACGTAACGTAACCTAAACTTGACGCTCGATTCGCAGATCCACACCATCCCTGCCCATACTAAGCTGTGGAGCCTTGATGGAGAGAGAGAGAGAGAGAGAGAGAGAGAGAGAGAGAGAGAGTGTTTAAACGACTTAATTTGGGGATTAATGTTTGTTGTGTGTGTGTTTATGTATGTTGAACTCCTCCTCCTCCTCCTCCTCCTCCTCCTCCTCCTCCTCCTCCTCTTCCTTCAGGTGGTGTTTGAATAGTTTTTGAAGGTCATCCGCCACCCACGGTCTGTCAATCCACTCCTCCTCCTCCTCCTCCTCCTCCTCCTCCTCCTCCTCCTCCTCCTCCTCCTGTTCCTGTTGTTGTTGTTGTTGTTGTTGTTGTTGTTGTTGTTGTTGCTGTTGTTGTTAATCATGGTGTTCTTCTTTTTCTTTTTCTTTTTCTTTTTTTTTCTTCTTTTCCACAAACAAAAGTCTTCATCTTTTCCTCCTCCATTTCCTTGGGGTGTGAATGGAGGGAAGGAAAAAAGGAGAGCTAGTATGTAGGGGATTGTTCCTCCTCCTCCTCCTCCTCCTCCTCCTCCTCCTCCTCCTCCTCCTCCTCCTCCTCCTCCTCCTCCTCCTCCTCCTCCTCCTCTTCCTAATCAGTCCCCAAGCCTTATAAGCAGTAGTCTCCCCTCAAGAAGTTAACTAAGGAGGAACTTTAAATGTCTGCCTCTCCTCTCCTTTCCTCTCCTTTCCTCTCCTCTCCTCTCCTCTCCTCTCTCTCCTTCTCGTCTCTTTCTCTCCTCTCCTCTCCTCTCCTCTCCTCTCCTTTCCTCCTTTCCTTCCTTTTCCTCTCTTCTTTCTCCTTTCCTTCTCTTCTCCCTCTCTTCGTTCCTCGCTAATCTTAACAATTTTTTTTTATTCATTTCCTCTGTCTTTTCTTTACATGTGCCTAATTTTTCATATATCATCTTTCACTTTTCCTCCTTTCTCTTCTTTCTCTCTCCTTTTGTTCCTTTTCTCTTCCTCACCCATCTATATTTTTCTGATTCCTTTCTTATCTTTGTCTTTTCTACCTATTTTCCTTTCATTTTCCTTTTTCTTTCATTTCGTCTTTTTTTTTTTCTAGACTGTATAAAACTATTTGCTAATGGTGTAATGATAGACTGATGAAATAACTGTCAGCTAAAAGAAGTTGATTTACTAACAGATAGACAGATAGAATGAAAGTTCTTAACCCCTTTAGTACTTTGACACGTTTCCACATCCAATCTGCTTACTATTTGGCGATTTGATACAGCTTCAGAAACTTATGTGGGGATTAGAATAGGGAGTTACGAAAGGGACTAATGCGAAGTTTGATCTCAGAAAAGGACGTGGATTTGTTGAATGGTATGAGAAACGAATTACTGAGAAGGCGACTCAATGTGTTGTGACGTAAGACGAATGGAATAATGTAATGTGTATGTGTTGTATTGTTTTGTGTATTATTGAAGGTAAATGTTGTTATAATAAAGTGGACGAGGAAGAGAGGGAAGGAGGAGGAGGAGGAGGAGGAGGAGGAGGAGGAGGAGGAGGAGGAGGAGGAGGAGGAGGAGGAGGAGGAGGAGGGGTGTCAATAGAAATGTGGGTCTAATATTACTGTTTTCATTTATTTTGATATGAATTATTATATACACTTGTTCTCTCTCTCTCTCTCTCTCTCTCTCTCTCTCTCTCTCTCTCTCTCTCTCTCTCTCTCTCTCTCTCTCTCTCTCTCTCTCTCCCCAGCTTGCTTTCTCCCTTATCCCATCTCCACTTACTTCGTACCTCCTCTTCCTTCTTCCTCCTCCTCCTCCTCCTCCTCCTCCTCCTCCTCCTCCTCCTCCTCCTCCTCCTCCTCCTCCTCCTCCTCCTCCTCCTCCTCCTCCTCCTCCTCCACTTGAGTCTCATAAAC
>NC_059297.1:26443639-26446139 GCF_017591435.1 Portunus trituberculatus
GCAGTCGCGGTCAGGTCAGAAGGAGGAGGAGGAGGAGGAGGAGGAGGAGGAGGAGGAGGAGGAGGAGGAGGAGGAGGTGGAACAACCATACGTGTTGTTGAAATCCTGAACAATAGAGTGGGGAGGAAGAGGAAGAGGTAATGAAGGGGAGGAGAGGGGTAGGCTATGGGGGATGAAGGGATGAAGAGAGAGGAGGGGAGAAGGATGGGCGGAGACAGATTAAGGTCGTGTGTGTGTGTGTGTGTGTGTGTGTGTGTGTGTGTGTGTGTGTGTGTAAAGAGGAAGATAAGGTTACTCTAACACACACACACACACACACACACACACACACACACACACACACACACACACACACACACTGTACAGTATTGATATTTTTGAGAAGCATTTTTGCAGTATCTCCTTTCAATCAAACTTTAATAATCGTTGAATTAAATGTTTTTTTTTTCCAATATTTTTTTTTAATTATTTCATTTATTGTTTCTTTTTTTAACATTCCTACTGTATTTATTCCTTTATTTTCGTTCTGATTGCAAACTCTGAGGAATTTCTTTCATTAACTATATAATACCCACATTTGCCACCAAAATACCTCTATTCTAACCCAACGCCTACAAGAAATCACTAAGCCTATACAACTATCACTCCCTCTCTATAACACATGCATACCTGTCTTCAAATCTCATCCCATCACATAAATATAACCTCATCTCTTCAAACCTCCCTATTGAATCTGATTACCGAGTGTGTTCTTGTCATCCACCGCCCCCTTTTTTTTTATGGCATGTCTTCCTTGTATTCTTCTTTATAACCAGAAATTGAAGCTGTAATTTTTTTGGTGAATTTTCCGTGGTTCTAGCAGTGGTTTAACGGGTTCCTGGGAAAGGTATTATGGTTTTCAAGGGCGTTTTCGCGATTCTAGCGTCTCTTGTTGTTAATGAAGGTTCTGAATCAGTGTTAAAAGAGAGAGTCACAGAGAGAGAGAGAGAGAGAGAGAGAGAGAGAGAGAGAGAGAGAGAGAGAGAGAGAGATTGATTGATTTTTGTCCTTATTAATAGACAAGGATACATTACTACTACTACTACTACTACTACTACTACTACTACTACTACTACTACTACTACTACTACTACTACTACTACTACTACCACCTCGGTGGCCTTTTAAATTTGTCTTTATGAAAAAAAAATGGAATGGCGCACACACACACACACACACACACACACACACACACACACACACACACACACACACACACACACACACACACACACACACACGGACATAAATGCATATATTACCCAAAGGTGTCTTCTCACGATCCCGGAACCACCACCACCACCACCACCACCACCACCACCACCACCACCACTGCTGCCTCTCATAACGTGTAGCCTTGGTAACTTGCAAATGCCATGTGTCTCTCTCTCTCTCTCTCTCTCTCTCTCTCTCTCTCTCTCTCTCTCTCTCTCTCTCTCTCTCTCTCTCTCTCTCTCTCTCTCTCTCTCTCTCTCTTCTCATGTTACTTCATGTTACCTCTCTAGTGTCAGATAAATGTGTAGATAGATAGATAGATAGATAGATAGATAGATAGATAGAGAGAGAGAGAGAGAGAGAGAGAGAGAGAGAGAGAGAGAGAGAGAGAGAGAGAGAGAGAGAGAGAGAGAGAGAATCTACGGCACTTAACTTTCATGTTTCTTAATTTCAACTTTTTCTCTCCTTACGTCTTGTCCGCTCAAAATAGAAGCAAATAAAGCAAGGGAGGAAAATGGAGAGAGAGAGAGAGAGAGAGAGAGAGAGAGAGAGAGAGAGAGAGAGAGAGAGTAATTTATATTCAAGGAAGAAAGAAGAGAGAAAAAATAAGAAAGGAGAAGAATACAAATAAAGAATAAGGACAAAATGAGAGAATTGGAGCAAAGAGAAAGAAAGGAAGAATAAGGAAAAGTAAGAGAAGATGACGAATACAAGAAAAAAAACAGCAAATTAGTGAAGGAGGGGAACAAGTGAAGGGAAACATAAGAAAAAGGAAAGTGGAAATTATAATGAAAATATGAGAAATGAATAATGAAGGGAGAGAGAGAGAGAGAGAGAGAGAGAGAGAGAGAGAGAGAGAGAGAGAGAGAGAGAGAGAGAGAGAGAGAGAGAGAGGTAACCTTGGTCGGGGGAAATTAATTCAAACACACCTTTCAACCGTACCTGGAGAAATTACTTAGAAAAGAAGAAAAAACAACCAGAGTGAAAACATCCATTATACTGTGGCTATATTAAGACCACCACCACCACCACCACCACCACCACCACCACCACCACCACCACCACCACCACCACCACCACCACCACCACTACTACTACTACTACTACTACTACTACTACTACTACTACTACTACTACTACTACTACTACTACTACTACTACCAAAATGACCACCGATGCGTCCACCTTGACCTCTAATCATCTGGACAGGTCAGGTCAAGGTCACCATTATCAGGTCACTTATTAC
>NC_059297.1:26451139-26456139 GCF_017591435.1 Portunus trituberculatus
CAGTACTGTCTATTTATTTTTCTATAATTATTTTTTGGGGCAGTTTTTTGTTCTTTCTGTTTCCTTGTGTTGTTTTTTTTCTTGATTCTTTTTTTTTTTCTTTTAGCGTGTTGTTTATTTTTTTATTTTTATCTTTTCTGTCTTGTTTTCTCTTTTGTTTTTCCATTTTCTGTTTGTTGTAGTTCTTTTTTATTTTTTCCTCGTATTCTTGTTTTCTTTTGTGTTCCTTTTTGTTTCCCTTAATATTTTCTCTTTTACATTCTCTCGTCCTTTCATTTTTCTATTATCTCTCTTCTGTTTCCTTTTTCCTATCCTTCTCTCCCTCTCTTTATCTCTCCTTTCTTTCCAATCATCTTCCCGCCTGTCTTTCTCCTTCGAATTCTCTCCTTTCCCATTTCCTTTTTCACCTCCCTTGTCTCCTCTTCAATTTTCTTCATTCTCCTCCCTCCTCTGTCCTCTCCACTTTACCTCCATCCTTCCTTCCGTCCCTTCCCTTCCTCGCTGTCAATCAGTCTCATGCGACTCCTCCACCTATCCCTCCCTTTCTCCCTCTCTTTCTCCCTCCTTCCCTCCACACGCGGCATCATTATTGTTCGCACGAGATCTCTCACTCCCTCACAAATCATTCTCTCCCTCCCTCTTCCCTCCTCCATCTCTCCATCCTTCTCTGTCATCCATCTTACCTTTCTCTCTCTCTCTCTCTCTCTCTCTCTCTCTCTCTCTCTCTCTCTCTCTCTCTCTCTCTCTCTCTCTCTCTCTCTCTCTCTCTCTCTCTCTCTCTCTCTCTCTCTCTTTGTAGTCCTTTCGTCTCTCCTCCTCTTCTTCCTCATCTGTTCCGGTAAGTGATAGGCAACCAGACGTTAACAATAAACCCAAATGGTGGAGCAGTCTTCAAAATTGGTCTCGGTAAGAAAAAGAAAAGAAAAAAAAAGGCGCTCACTAATATAAACGAAACACAACCCATCTCATCTCAACTCAATTCAATTCAATTCAATTCAATTCAACTCAACCCAACCCAGTCTAACAATACTAAATCTAAAACAAATCCAACTCAATCCAGTCCAGTCTAACAGTACTAACCCTAAAACCAACCCAACTTAACCTAACCTAACCTAACCTAACCTAACCTCCACCAGAAGTAACGAGGATAAACCAAGACATGATCGATTATGAGAAAAGAATATATAAGAAAAAAAAAAAAAAGGCTTATAAAAGATAGTAAGAAAAACTTGAACTTCACCTTCCAAACCAACCCCCTTCAGTACTGGGACACAGTTTTATCTTGAGTTTGTGTACGATTAGACCATTTTATTGACATTAGGAAAGGTCTATGGAGGTCAGAAGATTAATGGCCACAGTCTTCGCTCTTCTAATCCCCACATAAGTTTCTGAAGCTGTATAAAGCCACTAAATAGTTAGCAAAATGAATATGGAAATGCGTCATGGTACTGCAGGGGTTAGTGCAAGTCAAATGTTCATGAATTTTCAGCTATAATAGAACTGAAAAAAAAAAAGTGTTAATCTCTATAATTGGTGCTCTCCTTGTCTTGAAAACTGACAAATATACTTAAATTCTAATGTGGGAGACTACTACTACTACTACTACTACTACTACTACTACTACTACTACTACTACTACTACTACTACTACTCAAATTTATCATATCATCATCATCACCACTATTATTATTCTCCTTAACCCCTTCAATGCCTTTTTACCATTGAGTTTCGGGTGTGGTTAGATGATTTCATTTACACTAGCAAGATTCTATGGAGGTCAGAAGGTTAATGGTCTTGAATCTTCACTATTTGAATTCCCACATGAGATTCCAAAGCTGTATAAAATCGTCTAATAGTAACTTGAATATATATATATGAAGACGTGTCATGGTAGTAATAAAAATAGTAATAATAATAATAATGATAATAATAGATATTTGGTGATTTAACTTGCACAAAAATTAGCCAGCCATGTTTTTAACTTAAGTGGCTTTGCCTTTGGGAGTCATGAGCTTAAAATAGTCATGAGGGCAGGGGAACATTATTGCACACACACACACACACACACACACACACACACACACACACACACACACACACACACACACACACACACACACACACACACACACACACACACACACACACACTAGGGAAAGTAAAAAGGACAGATAAACATAAGAAGAAAGTGAAATAAGAGAAGTTTGTGTTTTGTTAAGCCTGTTGCGTGAGAGAGAGAGAGAGAGAGAGAGAGAGAGAGAGAGAGAGAGAGAGAGAGAGAGGAGAGAGAGAGTTACTAATGAGAGAGAGAGAGAGAGAGAGAGAGAGAGAGAGAGAGAGAGAGAGAGAGATGAGGTGGAACATGAAGACAAATTTTACTTTTTTCATAATTTCTTCATTTCATCGTTTTTTTTTCACGTAATAATATTTCATCATTTTTCTTTCTTTTTTCCTTCCTTGTCTCGTACGCACATCCTGTTTTTTGCTTCTTTAGGCTCTTCTTTCTGTTTTTTGCTTCTTTCGTGTTGACAATACTGCTTTAGAGAGAGAGAGAGAGAGAGAGAGAGAGAGAGAGAGAGAGAGAGGTCCCGGTGCCATTGTTCCCGGGCACAGCGCCTCTACTCACTCCATGGTACCCTTCCCTCCTTTCCCTCCCTCCCTCCCTCCCTCTCCTTCCCTCTTTCCCCCCCCCTCCCTCCTTCCTCCATTAACCTCCTCTCCCCTGCCCCCCCTGTGCCGCTCCTTAGTTATGGTGGAGGGCGTGGGTGGGGCGTGGGCTGTGTGTGTGTGTGTGTGTGTGTGTGTGTGTGTGTGTGTGTGTGTGTGTGTGTGTGTGTGTGTGTGTCTATTATTTTTTTACCTGTGTTTTGTTCCTTTCCTTGTTTTTATTTAATTTTATTTTCTTCGTGTTTTTGTTTTTTTCTTTATCGTGTATCTAATTGATGTTTGGTTTTGTTTTTTTCATTTATTTACATATTTATTTTCCTTTATTTATTTATTTTTATCTTGTTTATTTCGTTTGTCCTTTTTCATGTCTAATTTTCTTTTCTTTTTTTTTTTTGCTTTATTTATTTATTTATTTTTATTTTTTTGTACGTGTTCATTTTTACTTAATTTTTCTTCACACACGTATCTCAATTTTCCTCTTTATTTCTGTTTCTAATTTGTTTTTTTTTTTACGTGGCCATTTTTTCTTTTATCTGATTTATTTTTCAGTCTTGTATTTATGTTGCTGTTTCTTAAAGCCTTGTATCTCTTCTTTCCTTCTTTATTTTTTTTATTTTTCTCTTTATTTTTTTTTTGTATGTTGCGTTTTCTCGTCTTTTTTTTTATTTCCTTGTCTTAATTATTACATTTTTATTACGTTCTTTTACATTTCTTCATAAATCAACAAAATCAATATTGTTATTATTATTATTATTATTATTATTATTATTATTATTATTACAATTAGCTTTATTTCTTAGGTAATGTACATCTTTTTTTTTTTTTTTAATTATCCACATACGTTTCTGATTTTGATGCAATATCTGTTACACACACACACACACACACACACACACACACACACACACACACACACACACACACACACACACACACACACACACACAGCCTCTTCTCATTTCCTTCGCGTCTCTACATTTACACATACATACATACATACATACATAAAAACATACATACATAATTCACCACCCAAGGCAGCTAAAATGTGTGTGTGCGTGTGGAATACCTACACATGTAGATATGACTCAGACACGTGGGCGCTCGTGTGTGTGTGTGTGTGTGTGTGTGTGTGTGTGTGAGAGAGAGAGAGAGAGAGAGAGAGAGAGAGAGAGAGTTGGTGTTGCACAATTGTTCAGGTGAAGGACGCCACCTGTTACACCTGGTGCCTCCCCTCTCTCTCTCTCTCTCTCTCTCTCTCTCTCTCTCTCTCTCTCTCTCTCTCTCTCTCTCTCTCTCTCTCTCTCTCTCTCTCTCTCAGGTTTCAGTGTTTTATTGTTCCTATCCTTTCCTCCTCCTCCTCCTCCTCCTCCTCCTCCTCCTCCTCCTCCTCCTCCTCCTCCTCCTCCTCCTCCTCCCCCTCCCCTCCAAATCTGAGAAAATGATCTTGTCTAAGTCACTCGCACGTCCTCATCTTGAATACAATGTACAGTTTGGTCACCTAATTACAAGACGGGTATTAAGAAATTAGAAGGAACTAACGTAAAGTAACACAACTTATCCCTAGGTCTCGCAATTTATCCTACGAGGAATGACTTAAAAAAACAATAACTAAATCTATTCGCTTCATCTAAACGGAGTCGAAGAGGGATCTGATGTTGCTTTATGAAATTTTTAAGGGTTTATAAATATGAGATCTGAACTCTTCCTAACACTCAACCTGTCTAATGTTACAAGAAGCAATGGGTTCAAGGTGATAGATAAGCGATTTCAAACCAATAAAGCCAAACATTTCCTGCTTCAGTCGTGTCATAGATATTTCAAAATGTCTTCCATCAAATTTAGCTCAAGCACTGGCTGTTGATTCATTTCAAAACCAGCGCCTTGACAAACTGATCCCCGATTGTAACTGGTCATGGCAAATTTTGAAGTAGAGGAAGCGTCTTATCAAATGACACAAATACTCTCAAATTACATGTTTTTTTTTTCACTATGCAATATCGCACCTTTTCCTTTTTATTTATTTATTTATTTTTGTTTTTGCTTGCTTGCTTGCTTCGGTTGAATGGAATGGAGGAGAGGGGAGGCGGTGGGGAGGAGCCTGCTTGTCTGTGAACCTTTCTCGCCCGCTGATAGTTAAAAGAAGTTATCCAAAGAGCCTAGTGACGACCTTAGACCTTGTTACTGTTTGGATAGCCTTTGTATTACTCCTCACACACACACACACACACACACACACACACACACACACACACACACACACACACACACACACACACACACACACACACACACACACACACACACTGCAAGGTGATTGACTTTGACTCACT
>NC_059297.1:26486139-26491139 GCF_017591435.1 Portunus trituberculatus
CTCTCTCTCTCTCTCTCTCTCACACACACACACACACACACACACACACACACACACACACACACACACACACACACACACACACACACACACACACAGTAAAAAAAAACCAGCCAATGAAAAAAAACTCTCTCTCTCTCTCTCTCTCTCTCTCTCTCTCTCTCTCTCTCTCTCTCTCTCTCTCTCTCTCTCTCTCTCTCTCTCTCTCTCTCTCTCTCTCACACACACACACACACACACACACACACACACACACACACACACACACACACACACACACACACACACACACACACACACACACACACACACACACTTTTAAGAGAGAAAGGTGAATTTAGTGGAGTGTTCGTGGAGAAAAATGGGAAAAAAGAACAATTGAATATGAATAGACAGGTTTCAGTGAAGTGTTTTTGGCGACAGGGGAGAAAAGAAGCAATTTAGTGGGAATAGGTTGGCTTTAGTTCAGTGTTTTTGGTGACAGTGGGAGAAAAAAGGAACAATCTAATATGAATATGTGGGTTTTAGTAAAGTTTTGTGAGTGACAAGGGAGAGAAAATGAAGGAACAATTTAATAAGGAAAGAAGATAGATTTCCTTTAATTTTTCTTAGCGACATTGGAAAGAAGAAGCAACAATACGATATGTAAAGAAGATAGGTGAAATAAAGCATTCGTAGTGACATAGGGAAGGAAGAAGGAACAAATGAATAGGAAAATAAAATAAAAAAGTTAAGTCTCAGTAAAGTTATGGTAATATCAGAAAGAACAGTAATTTTTAACACAGTATCTTTGGTATCACGAAGAGAACGATACATTTCAGTTCAGTGTTCGCGGTGACACAGGGAAGAAAGAACAGTGAGTTGAGAGGATCAGTGCAGGTGTAAGAAGGTTAATTTAATATGAGGCGATGAACTAGATTAATTCCTGTCCATTATGTTATTATTTGTTGAGCTTTTCCCTTAAATCGGATGAATCACCACAAATCTTCTGCCATCTGTTGTATCCCTTCGAGTGTGATAAGACGGTCGTTTATGGGTCAGAATTTTATATGATAAAGCAAAGGTGATAACAAATGAGGTGATTGAATGATAACAAACGAGGTGATTGACACACACACACACACACACACACACACACACACACACACACACACACACACACACACACACACACACACACACACACACACATATAGTAGTACCTTATCACGTATACGTTCCTCAACATTCTCAAAAGCAAAGATATAAGTAATAAAATAAGTATGTGAAGACAAAAAGGCAAAAAATAAAGAAATATCACACACACACACACACACACACACACACACACACACACACACACACACACACACACACACACACACACACACACACACACACACACACACACACACACACACACACACACACTATAAATGGTAACACGGGGAATGGGTTAAAAAAAATTGGTCAGGTTTTAGTGAGTATAAGCCGTGACGGAGGAGGAGGAGGAGGAGGAGGAGGAGGAGGAGCAGGAGGAGGAGGATAATGAAAATAATAGTAACACAAGACACCTACTATAAATTTCCCGTCAGACATTTGATCTACCCGAGGCGATTTCTCACTTCCTCTCTCTCTCTCTCTCTCTCTCTCTCTCTCTCTCTCTCTCTCTCTCTCTCTCTCTCTCTCTCTCTCTCTCTCTCTCTCTCCTTTTTAGCTTCCTGTCTTAATATATACCAAGGTTAAGTTTAGTACTGTCCTCGTCTCTTTTCATTATCTTTCAATCACACCGTCTCTGGAATCACGTCTGTTCCTCGCTGCCTTGATTGATGGTTCCTGCTAAACTGGTTCCTCGAGACACGAACACCTGGGCTTTGAACGCAGTTGTATTGTATTGTTTATTCCTTTTTTATTCTTTCCTCCTCTTGCTTGCAACACTAATTTCCTTTGTCTTGTATTGTTTCTTTGTTTTAAGACGGGCGATGGCCAAGACGTGGTGGTGGGAGGTGGGGGGAAGAAAGTTCTGAAAGGATTGTCTTGAAATACTGGGACACATTTTTACCTTGAAATTTGTGTACGATTAGACCATTTTATTGACATTAGGAAGGGTCTATGGAGGTCAGAAGATTAATGGCCACTGTTTTCACTATTTTAATCCCCCACATAAGTTCTGAAGCTGTATAAAATCACCAATTAGTAAGCAGAATGAATATGGAAATGCGTCATGGTACTCAGGGGGTTAAAGGGTTCTAGTCATGGCAAGTGGAGATACAGAAGCAGGCAGGGATGAATGGTTG
Source organism: Portunus trituberculatus (assembly GCF_017591435.1). Lineage (NCBI taxonomy): Eukaryota > Metazoa > Arthropoda > Malacostraca > Decapoda > Portunidae > Portunus > Portunus trituberculatus. Next base: position 26,488,416 of record NC_059297.1, read on the forward strand.
GAAATGCTGATTATTTATCTAATGCTCGTATTGTGAAGGTGGACAGAGTAAGGGTACTTCAAGGTGTGTTATTGTTTTTTTTTTTTTTTTTTGTCTTTTAGAGCGATTTAAATATTTGGATTTTTTTCTTTTATTTGGATTGGTTGGAAATGCTGGTTATCTAATGCTTTTACTGTTGAGGTGGACAGAATAAAGGTATTTCAAGGTGTATTATTGTTTTTTTATCTTTATTATATTAGAGGAGTTTAATTATAAGGGTGTTTTTTTTTTTTTTAATCTTGAATGGTTTGAAATGCTGGTTATCTAATGCTTGTATTGTGAAGGTGGACAGAATAAGGGTACTTCAAGGTGTTTTATTGGTTTCTTTTTTGTCTTTTTTTTATTGGGAGTGTAATTATCGTCTTTTTTTTTTTTCACTGTCTTGGTTATAATGTGACTAGTTTCCTCTGTGTTTGTCGCCTTTTGTTTACAAGTTGTTGTGTAGATTTCTTTTGTTTGATTTATTTTTAGCAGGGTTTTTGTTAGCCTTTATTTTTCCCACTCCTGCTCATAGAAGTTGTTGTTTCCTCATTCTTTCGTATTGTTTACAGTGTGATATACAAATTATTTCCCTTACAATTTTTTTTTTATTGCTGTCGTTTTTGTTCGTACTTGTTTATTAATTCTATTCTTTGTATCTTTTTTTCCTCCTCATAATTGTAACAACCCTGGTTTCCGCCGCCATTGTCTCGTGCTGCTGGTTATAATGTATTATGTAAATGATTTTTGTTACTTCCTTCTGTACCTTTTCTTAGAGACAACACGGAGGAGGAGGAATTGAAAGGAAAGCAAACATGAAGAATTTTTTTTTATTATTATTTCTTTGTGTGTTTGTTAATGAAGGAAATAAATACAAACAATAAATTAGAAAGAGAAGGAGGAGGAGAAGTAGGAGGAGGAGGAGGAGGAGGAGGGTGGTTTCGTCTTTCCCACGGCGGGGCAGCAGCTGACTTGAGGAGACTGCACCGCTTCCTGCCGCCCTTGTCCCCCACTCCCCCACCTACCTGTCACCCACACCACACCCCTCCTCCATCCCTTCTTCCTTCTCCCTTAACCTTTACCTCCATCCTTCACTTTGTCCCTCTTCCTGGCTTCCACCTCCTATTCTCTGTAGTTGATGCGGAGGCGCCTTCTGCTGTGCTATCGTTAATTCTACCAAGGAACACTAACTTTTAGAGTCAAAACACATGGTACACACCTGACTCCACCACAAGACTGCATTGTCACGATCAGGCACATTAACAGCACACATCTGTCTCTATCAGGGAGGGCGGTGTCGTTAGCAGATGTGGAGGGCTGATTTGACTTGCTTTGTGAACGTAGGAACTTAGGAATAGTACATTTAGAGGATGAGAAGACTAAGAAAGCTGGGAGAAGTGGCGAGGCTTTTACATACAGAGCAGTGTGTGTGTGTGTGTGTGTGTGTGTGTGTGTGTGTGTGTGTGTGTGTGTGTGTGTGTGTGTGTGTGTGTGTGTGTGCATGCGAAGATATCAAGACAAGGAAAACTGCAAGAAGCCTTTAGACATACATCCTCGCGGCAGTCCCTGTATACAGCATGCTTACCTCTCTGCACCAGCCATGCCTATCTCTGTACGTGTGACATCCCTGCATGCCGACAAACAGCCACCAATTGTACTGGAGCCATATGGCGCTTAATTAAGGCTACGAGAAAACCTACTCTCTCTCTCTCTCTCTCTCTCTCTCTCTCTCTCTCTCTCTCTCTCTCTCTCTCTCTCTCTCTCTCTCTCTCTCTCTCTCTCTCTCTCTCTCATAGAAAGTGGAAGGAATGAAGGAATAAGGAGCGTGACCTTAAAGGAATGGGTCGATTATGGTCACGAGGTCACGGGAGGGCACACTGGGTGACCCCCTTTGTGTGTGTGTGTGTGTGTGTGTGTGTGTGTGTGTGTGTGTGTGTGTGTGTGTGAAGGGAGACAAGGATTGATAGGGCATTCTGGATCAAGGAGGAAGAACTGGCAAAGGGGAAGGTAAAAGAGTAGGAGGTGGATTAGGAGGAGAGAGAGAGAGAGAGAGAGAGAGAGAGAGAGAGAGAGAGAGAGAGAGAGAGAGAGAGAGAAGAAAGAGATAGGTATGTACTGTCCTGTTGAAATCTATGTATGTAGTACTTGAAACACCACCTATCTCTCTCTCTGAAATCTCTCTCTCTCTCTCTCTCTCTCTCTCTCTCTCTCTCTCTCTCTCTCTCTCTCTCTCTCTCTCTCTCTCTCTCTCTCTCTCTCTCTCTCTCTCTCTCTCTCTCTCTCTCTCTCTCTCTCTCTCTCTCTCTCTCTCCACAACACACGTAAACACATCCGCATCTTACGCATAAACTTTACACCCCGTCACCATTTCTCAAGACAGAGGTGTCCCATATAAATGACAAGAGATAAGCCTACGTATAGGGTGTCCAGTCTCGCACCAACACCTCACTTACACTCTCCAGCCTCCCCCTCCCCCGCCAGGTGTGTGAGGGTGGGTGTAGCAGTAGTAGCGGGTGTAAATACCTGATAGCGAAGGTGAGTGTAGGTGTAGGCGGTGGTTTTGTGTTTATCTGATCAGCTGGTGGGTGTAGCGGGCCCCGTGTGGGAGATTAGGGTTTAGAGAGAGAGAGAGAGAGAGAGAGAGAGAGAGAGAGAGAGAGAGAGAGAGAGAGAGGGAGGAGGAGGAGGGAGGAGAACTGTGTATCT
>NC_059297.1:26501139-26503639 GCF_017591435.1 Portunus trituberculatus
CTTCCGCGAACCCGTTTCCTCACTTGCCCTCCTTGGGTCAAGGATTGGAGGGAGGGAGGGAGGGAGGGAGAGAATGAAGGAATGATATCTGATGATCTTTTGACCCTTCCTTCTGTTTTGTGTGTGTGTGTGTGTGTGTTTTGAAGGTGCATAGCGTTTCTTATCAATGAAGGAAGAAATGAGAAGGAGGAGAGGAGGAGGAGAGGAGGAGAAGAAGTAGGAGGAGGAGGAGGAGGAGGAGGAGGAGGAAATATAGGAACTAGAAAGGAGCAAATTTAAGCAAGGAGATGGAATGAGAGGAATATGAATAGAATTAGAAAGAGAATAATGAGGAATAAGATTAGAAGAGGATGAAATGAATATCTGAATTGAAGTCGATGCAAAATAAATATTGGGAAAAAAAAAGAAAATGGTGAATGTATAGAACGATTACACTCTAGAAATCAAATAAAATAGATTAAAGTAAATGAAAAAAGAAAATTAAGTAGTAGTAGTAGTAGTAGTAGTAGTAGTAGTAGAAAATGTAGCTAAAGAAGAGAAAAATAAAAAGGGACGATAATAAGAAAAAAGAAACTAGGAAAATAGAATAAAGAGGAAGAGAACAAACACGAAAAAAAATAAAAAAATAAATAAAATAAAAGGAGGACGAAAAAGAGAAAGAAACGAAATGAAATAAAACAACGAATAGAGAAAGCAGGATTTTGAGTAAACAAGAACAGATTAGCAAGCAAAAAAAAATAGAAAAAACAGGAAAAGAAACGAAAAACACACAAAAAAATGAAAGAAACGCAAAACAATATGATAAAGAAGCAACAAATAGACGGATAATAAAAAAGGAAGAAAGGAAGATGAAAGAAACACAAAACAATATGATAAACAAGAAACACACAGCCAGGCAGACAAAAAAAGATAAAACAAGGAAGAGGAATGAACAAAAAATACGACAAACATTAAACAGAAAGACAAACACGAAAAAAAGACACAAGGAACACGAAAGAAAGAGGAAGCAATATGATAAACGAGGAACAGGTAGACAGACACTAACAATGATGCATAGGAAGAACACAGGAGGAGGAAGGGAAGCAGTAACAAGCCACGAGAACAACACGAGGCTGTTTGCGGGAAGGACAGGAAGTATTCGGTCTCATCTACAAGTCAGTGACGAGAGGGAGGCGAAAGGTGAAGGCTGGTGGCATGCAGAAGAGAGAGAGAGAGAGAGAGAGAGAGAGAGAGAGAGAGAGAGAGAGAGAGTAATTTCTTGATGTCAGATATCTTTTTTGTGTGAATATAAGTATAGATGAGATCAAAAGTAAAGACGAAATGCTGAGAGAGAGAGAGAGAGAGAGAGAGAGAGAGAGAGAGAGAGAGAGAGAGAGAGAGAGAGAGAGAGAGAGAGAGGATAATACATATAAAGACAGGCAGATAAAATTGGAAAGAGAACGTGAAGGAAGAAAATGAGAGAGAGAGAGAGAGAGAGAGAGAGAGAGAGAGAGAGAGAGAGAGAGAGAGAGAGAGAGAGAGAGAGAGAGAGAGAGAATAACATCATTGAACCAGGAGCTAACATATGTAAGGAAGGGAGAGGAGAGAGGTAAGGGAGAGATTAAAGGTAGGGAGGGAGACAGGGAGGGAGGGGGGGAGGGTAAAGGGAGTTAAAATGGAGGGGAGGGTGGATGGGAGGGAGGGAGGGAAGGAGGGAAGTTGCATACATTATACTCTTAACACCTTGTAGAACACACACACACACACACACACACACACACACACACACACACACACACACACACACACACACACACACACACACAGAGAGAGAGAGAGAGAGAGAGAGAGAGAGAGAGAGAGAGAGAGAGAGAGAGAGAGAGAGAGAGAGAGAGAAAGAGAGGTGCATATAATCCTTGTGGAAGAAGAGAGGCAGGAAAGAAGTAAAGAGGGTGACTTGTAGCCGGAGAGAGAGAGAGAGAGAGAGAGAGAGAGAGAGAGAGAGAGAGAGAGAGAGAGAGAGAGAGAGAGAGAGAGAGAGTCCTTGTGGAAGAGGAGAGTGGAAGAGGAAGAGCTAGAGGAGGAGGAGGAGGAGGAGGAGGAGGAGGAGGAGGAGGAGGAGGAGGAGGAGGAGGAGGAGGAGGAGGAGGAGGAGGAGGAGGAGGAGGAGAAGAGGAGGAGGAGGAGGAGGAGGTAGTAGTAGTATTTGTGGTGGTGATGCTGGAAAAGGCGGAGGCATAGTTGGTGGAGGAGGAGGAGGAGGAGGAGGAGGAGGAGGAGGAGGAGGAGGAGGAGGAGGAGGTGGTGGAAGAAGAAGAAGAAGAAGAAGAGGAAGAGGAGGAGGAGGAGGAGGAGGTAGTGGTGTTGTGGTGATGAAAGTGGAGTATTAGTCACTTGAGTCTTGGTGGAGGCGTTGGTGGAAGAAGTGTAGGTTGTTGAGGTGGAGGAGGTGGAGGAATGGAGGTGAAGATGGCGACATTGGCAGGCATGTGTAGTATTTCCTGGCGCAGGTGGACCAGGT
>NC_059297.1:26521139-26541139 GCF_017591435.1 Portunus trituberculatus
CCACGTCCAGAATGCTTCACGCAAGACCATCACCTGCGTGGCCTTCTCCCCGTGCGGCCGCTACCTCGCCACGGGGGAGTGCGGCCACCAGCCCTCCGTCAGGGTGTGGGACCTCGCCGACAGGACCCAGATGGCGGAGTTCCAGGGACATAAGTACGGCGTCTCCTGCGTGGTGAGTACTCCTGCTGGGGCTAATGCTGTTGTTGTTGTTGTTGTTGTTGTTGTTGTTTGTGTGTGTGTGTGTGTGTGTGTGTGTGTGTGTGTGTGTGTGTGTGTGTGTGTGTGTGTGTGTGTGTGTTTTGGCTGTGTTCAGAAATACTGAACTTTCTTGCCACGACTATTTTCAAAGGCCACAGAGATGATTAGCTGGGTTTGCAAGACTGTTTTTCCTGTGAATGATGTAAAACTGGAGCTAATCTATCACTAGCACTATAAAAACATACTTGGAAACATAGTAAGCTTAACTACTACAGCCTTTTGAAATAGCAGAGGTGGTGCGTAAAATTGACTATTTTCAAAGGCCACAGAGTTCATTAGCCGGGTTTGTGAGACTTTTTCCTGTTAGTAACAATAATCGCGTTAATCTCTCATTAGAACTATAAAAACACAAAAAAACAGTGTAAACTCCACTTCTACAGCATTTCGAAATAGAGGTAATGCACAGAAGTGTTTGAGAATATGGGCCAAATTTCTGTGTGTGTGTGTGTGTGTGTGTGTGTGTGTGTGTGTGTGTGTGTAATATTTGTGGTCTGATCGGTTATTTGATGGTGGAGTCGTGCTTGTCCTAAGTGTTCCAGCCACCGGTTCGATCCCCGCCGTGTACTGTAATCTTTTATATGTTAGTATTATCGTTGTTGTTTTTTTTATATATATATTTTTTCTTATTGATTAACATGTTCTAAAATTCTTCATCTGCTTGTTTTTTTTTCGTTTTTTTCTCTCATTTCAGGTTTAGGTATTGTAGTTTTAACGGGTTTTGTTTTCTGCTTCCTTGAGAGAGAGAGAGAGAGAGAGAGAGAGAGAGAGAGAGAGAGAGAGAGAGAGAGATGTTTTCAAGAGCACATGAAAGTTGCAGGAGGAGGAAGAAGAGGAGGAGGAGGTACTAAAAATATTTTAGCCGAGAGGGTCAGGGCGTGTCTGGTGGAGGAGGAGGAGGAGGAGGAGGAGGAGGAGGAGGAGGAGGAGGAGGAGGAGGAGGAGGAGGAGGAGGAAGAATAAGAGAAATGAAGAGGAAAACAATAAAAAAACGAAAAAAAGAGGAGAAATGGAGAAAAATAAGCCAATGATTACAAAAAGAAAGAAAACAAAACAAAAACAACTGACGAACAAATACAAAAAATAGAAAGAAATATTAAGAAAGAAATTGAAGGAAAGAACTGGGTTGCAACTTCACTAACTCCACTCTCTCTCTCTCTCTCTCTCTCTCTCTCTCTCTCTCTCTCTCTCTCTCTCTCTCTCTCTCGTTTCTTCCTTCCTTCCTTCCTTCCTTCCTTCCTTCCTTCCTTCCTTCCTTCCTTCCTTCCTTCCTTCCTCCCTCCCTCCTCCTCCCTCCCTCCCTCCCTCCCTCCCTCCCTCCCTCCCTCTGCCTTCGCTTTCCTGCACTGTCGCCTTCTTCCTTCCCTCCCTCCCTCCCTCCCTCCACCGACGCCTTCCTTCCCTCCCTCCATTCCTTCACCGCCGCCTTTCCACTCTCCCTCCCTTTCTCCTTCCGTCCACTACTGTCCATCCTTCCCTTCTTCCTTCCTACCTTCCTACCTATTTCCTTTCATGTCCCCTCCTTTCTTCCTGCCCTCCCTTCCTCCCTCCCTCCTGCCGTGGGTGCCGAGGGACTGCTGGGGGTGGCAGGGCGTGACTCGGACACCTCTTATGGAAATGGAATGGAAGTAGGAGGAGGAGGAGGAGGAGGATTGGTTAGTTCGCACGTACGACCTTGTTGGGTACATTACCTTACATGATTATGGGGAGGGCGGTCCTCTCTCTCTCTCTCTCTCTCTCTCTCTCTCTCTCTCTCTCTCTCTCTCTCTCTCTCTCTCTCTCTCTCTCTCTCTCTCTCGTTTTAACTACGACTGTACCACCACCACCACCACCACCACCACCACCACCACCACCACCACCACCACCACTCATCCTTTGCAAGTCATCTCCCTCCAACCATGATAAATTGAAGGACAAATAGGTTGAACAGGGATGGGCTAGGATGGACTGTGCCTAGGATGGACTGTGATGAGGTGGTCGTGGATAGGATGGGGTTGCTAGACAGGACTGCAGTGGAATGGCTAAGGCTGGGCTGGGCTGGGCTGGGCTGGGCTGAACTTCGATAGGATGAGGCAGGGATGGGCTAATACTGCGTTAAACTAGGTAAGGATGGACTACATTGGGTTCATTTTTGGGTTAGATTGCGGTGGACTTGACAAAACCTAACTTTAATGGGCTGGGCTGGACTGGACTGGACTGGACTGGACTGGACTGGACTGGGCTGGGCTGGGCTGGGTTGATATAGAGTAAATGAGGTTGAATTAGGCTGAACTGGAGGGGAATGGCTTTGTTAGACTAGGCTGGGATAGGCTGGTCTGGTCTAGATTAGGTTAGGTTTGGTGATGTGAGGTAAGATAAGGTTAGGTTAGGTTTTGGGTAAGGTTTGGCTAGGTTACACACTGCAATGAACTGAACTTAACCCACGTAACCTCACTCAGACTTACCTATACTACATTAGATTGGGCTGAGTTAGGCTAGGCTAGGCTAGGCTAAGATAGATTAGTCTCTGCAATAAAGTGAACTAACCTAAACTAAATTCAATCAGACTTAAGTGTACTAGAAAGATATTAAGTAAAGTATCCTGAAGTGAACTAAACATGGCTACGCAGGGATGGCGTGCTGCGGAGCCAGGACCTCTACCCAAGGCATACCCACGCCCTGCCCACGCCTACCCACGGCTACACCCACGGCCACTCACACGTGACAGACAGAAAAATATATACACACGCACACTCCATTTGTTTCACTGCTCGGGGGAAGAGGAGGAGGAGGAGGAGGAGGAGGAGGAGGAGGAGGAGGAGGAGGAGGAGGAGGAGGAGGAGGAGGAAGGGGGGGTTAGAGTGAGAGAGGAGAGAGGAGGAAATAGAGGAGGGAGTCGTATAAAGCATAACAGCCTGGCCACCACCACCACCACCACCACTACTACTATCACTGCCCAGGTGAGGCCTCAATGGGGCTCGCGTCAGGCAGGTATTCATTAATTAATTGACAGACGCGCCGCCCAACACTCTGTTACGAAATCCGATAGATTCTCTCTCTCTCTCTCTCTCTCTCTCTCTCTCTCTCTCTCTCTCTCTCTCTCTCTCTCTCTCTCTCTCTCTCTCTCTCTCTGTGTGTGTGTGTGTGTGTGTGTGTGTGTGTGTGTGTGTGTGTGTGTGTGTGTGTGTGTGTGTGTGTGTGTGTGTCCGTCCGACCGTCCCCGATTCGCCACCAGCTGACATTTGAATGACATTTTTTCTACATAACTGTTACGAAAGTGGACATTGACTGCGGGAGACTGGGCCGGTAAAAATAAATTGTGTGGAGAGAGAGAGAGAGAGAGAGAGAGAGAGAGAGAGAGAGAGAGAGAGAGAGAGAGAGAGAGAGAGGCTTGTTGCATATTTCACTCCTCTATCACAATTTCATGCTTACATCAATTATTATCTGTTGTGATATTTTAAGTTATTGGTCCTTTAAAGAGCAGTCAGACGGTCAGACAGACAGATAAATACATAGATAGACAGACAGACAGATAGATAGATAGATAGATAGATAGATAGATAGATAGATAGATAGATAGATAGAAAGATACATAGACTCATAAATAGATAGATGATAGACAGACAAACAGACAGACAGGTAGATGAATAAATACTTACACTGATTTGTAGACATACATACATACATACAGACAGACAAATAGATAGATAGATGAATGAATAGAGACGTATAGATAAATTGTTACATTGATAGTATATAAACAAACTTACAGATAGACAGACAGGCAGACAGGCAGATAGATGAAATAGATAGTATAAATGATAACCACTTATATTGAAAGACTTTTTATAGATAGCCAGATGTTTAGAGAAATGTAGGTCAAATTCACATGGAAGGAAGGAAGGGAGGGAGGAAAGAGAAGAATAAAGAAAGGTCAACGTAGGTCACCTCTATATAGAAGAAAGGAAGGAAAGAGAAGAATAAAGAAATATGAATGTAAATCAACTTTGCATAGAAGGAAGGAATGAAGGAAAGAAAAGAAAGAGACGAAACGGAAGCGCCATTAAAAACAATAACACTTTTTATATCTTTTTATTTATACCATGTGGGCTTTTTCACGGGAATTTAAGGGCTAAAGAGGATGCTTTCTGTGGTACCTCCTGTCTCAAAGCCCACCCGCTAGGAAACCGTTGCCCCGAGTGAGGAAGCCCAACCTACTCTCGGACCATGGACAAGATTCGAACCCGTGCGCTTGGAGACCCCTCGGACCCCAGATGTAGTAATGACTCGAATACAAAAGAAAATAAAAAGGGAATGGAAGAATAAATGAGAGGAGAAGGTAAAGAAGGAAGTACTGTCATCAAGAACCGCTCGACACTTCAAAGTAACTTGGTTGGTTTTGAAGTTTGCCAGTCATTGGTAAAAAAATAACTAAAGACATGAAAGGAAGAGGTAAAACACGAACCTTTATTGAGCTTATTGAATTCACATTGAAAGAAAGAACAGAAAAGAAAAAGAGAGACAGAGAGAGACAGAGAACTTGAATGAGAAAGAAAAGAAAACATGACCTGAGGAATAGAAAAAAATTAAGGAAATGTGTATAAGAAAAACCGGAAGCAAGCAAGAATTACTTAAGATCCCAAAGAAATACAAAGGAAAACCCAGAGAATAACAAACTAAGGAACCGGAAACAGACAAGAATAATAAAAGATAACAAAGAGAGAAATGCAAAGGAAGAACGAGAAAATTACGTGAAACCTTTTGGATATTGCGAGGCTTTATAGAAACTACTACAGGAGGAGGAGGAGGAGGAGGAGGAGGAGGAGGAGGAGGAGAGGAGCAAGTTCAAAGTTCACAATGACACCAGCTGGTCGGGGTTACGAAAAGAGCACCTCCGTAATGGGAATCGAACTTGCAACCTTTAAAGGCCACGAGTCAACCACTGCACCACGGAGCCAGCTGGAAAACAGGAGGAGGAGGAGGAGGAGGAGGAGGAGGAGGAGGAGGAGGAGGAGGAGGAGGAAGAGGAATATGATGATGGGGATGAAAAGAAGAAAAGAAGATTAGAAAGGCCACGAAAGACGGAGATTGACAAAAAAAGATTACCGAGATTCGCATCACAAGAGCAAAAAAAAAATAAATAAATAAATAAAAAAAAAAAAAAAAAAAAAAAAAAAAACCAGCTGGCAAAACAACACAAGGAGCGTCAACAACAACAACAACAACAACAACAACAACAACAACAACAACAACAACAACACACGTCCCAGTCCCCTTACTCGGCTATTGCTGGACACAATTGTACCTTAAAGGATAAAAAAAAAAAAGGGAAAAAAAGAAACGTTTCAATTTTTGTTTTATTATATTCTGTTTCTGTTTTCTTCAATATCTTCACTTCAGCGAACGTCATTCAATTTTCCTTAACCACTTCACAATTCTCCTTAACTACGTCACTTTATTTACGTTTTCTTTGTAAGTCATCGAATATATTAAAACTCACCGACTTCTTTTTTTCTTTCTACGTACTTTATCACACACAAAGAAAATGTATATAGTTATTTAAAGTCAAGAATTGTTCCCTTTGATATGTTACTTCATTACTAAAACATCAATTACCTGTTTTATCATGAAATTGTGCCTCTTCTCCCATCTCTCCCTTGAGAGAGATGAACAGGAAGGCAGAGATAAAGAATGTGAAAGACGCGGAGGGGAAAGACGAAAGGATAGGAATAAGCTGTCCAGAAGGGAAGAGTTTACCTATAAGAAACTTGAGTATTGGGCTTCTCTTAACTTTTTCCTTATTTGACTCGCACAGGCGAACGAGATTGAGGTCAGGCCGTGTGTGTGTGTGTGTGTGTGTGTGTGTGTGTGTGTGTGTGTGTGTGTGTGTGTGTGTGTGTGTGTGTGTGTGTGTGTGTGTGTTCTGCCTGTCCTCTCTAACAGTAGCTCTGCCTCGTTTTATTATTCTCTCTGTCCTCACACACACACACACACACACACACACACACACACACACACACACACACACACACACACACACACACACACACACACACACACACACACACACAAGGGGAAGGAATGCAAAGAGATTTCAGAAAAGAAAACTTGTTTGTTTACCTCAGAGGAAGAAAAAATCAATTAAAAAGATTAAAAGGAGAAAAGGGAAAAATGAAGGAAAGAAAACGAAGGAAAATAAAAAGAAATTAATCTCCCACATTCAGACATCTAAGAAGGAGTAAGAGGAGGAGGAGGAAAAGAGGAAACGGAAGAGGAAGATGAAGAAAGTGATGATTATGGGCAAAAACAAGGAAAATTAAAAGACGATGTTGATAATGAAGGAAAAGAAGAAGAAGAAGTAGCAGTAGCAGTATATAGTAGCAGTAGAAGTAGTAGTAGTAGTAGTAGTAGTAGTAGTAGTAGTAGTAGTAGTAGTAGTAGTAGTAATAGGAGTAAAAGGAGAAGAAGAAGGGAGGAGCATTGAGTGTTTTCAGCTTTCCCCTCTCCCAGGTTCTCTTCTAAAACCCTCTTATATTTTTTTACGCCGTCCAAGCCAAGCCACGCCACGCCAAACCAAGCCAAGCCAAGCCAGGTCATTCCATTTTTTCTCCTCTGGACTTTTTCCCCCTCTTCCGGATTACTTTTTCTTTTCCCTGGCATTTTTCGCTCTTGGCATTTTCCTCTGTAACAATTTCTTTTCCATGTCTTTCTCATTTCCTTACCGATCTAACTTAATCTAAACCTTCTTTATATCATGGTTTCGCTTCGTTTCTGTTAAGGAAATCTCTTTGTAACCTTGGTATTGTGTCCATCAGTTAGCCAGTCAGTCAATCAGCTAGTCAGACAATCCTGTTATCTCACTGCCAAGGCTGAGAGGAGGTGGACTAGAAGAGAAAGAGGAGTAGGATGTCGTTGTGGGTGGAGAAGAGAGTAGGAGTGGGAGGATATAACTTAATCTGACTTTTTTCTTATATCAGTCAGTCAGTCAGTCAGCCAGTTAGCCAACCAGTTTGTCAGTCAGTCGGCCAATCAATCAGCCAGTCACATAATCCAGTGATCTCACCGCCAAGGCTGATCAGGAGGCGACACGAGTGGAGAAGTAGGAGTAGGATCTCAGTGGGTGTTGGTGGAGGGGTCTTGGGGGCTGGTGGGGGATGGGGGTGTATTAGGTCCGCGGCGAGATAAGAAGAGCGGCGTGGTGTTGCGGCGAGACCTTGGGAGTGTTGTGTTGTGTTGTTCCTATTATTGAATTGTTAATGAGGAGACTACGTGCGTCAATGCATTGTGTGGGAAGACAGGTTAAGGAGGAGGAAGAAGAGGAGGAACAAGAAGAATGGAGGAGATGGAATGCAAAAGAATAGAAGGAAAATGAATAGTAGATCATTTTCATTCCGTGTTAGATCACTGGAATAATAAAATGGAAGTGTATGAGTTAGTTTAGTCTCTGCATCATTAAAACATAACAACATAAAAGAATAGAAAAAAAATGAATAGTAGATATTTTTTACCACATGCTAGATCACCTTCAAGAAAATGGACGTAGTATATGAATTAGGTTAGTCACTGCAAACACGAGCATTACACCACAAAAACATAAGGAAAAAGGGAAGCTGAGGAGCCATTAAGTCTTCACGTTGCTGTCCTGATATTGAAACATATCAAACTATTTTCACCTATCATCCCCATCGGTGAATCTATCCAACCTTTCCCTAATGACGCAGCACTAGCAACCTGATTACTGAGTCTATGCTATCGTCCTCCACCACTCTGAGGAGAATGGTGGCCATGAATAAAGATGGACTACGAGGGAATAGTTAAGAGTGTTTTAATTAAGGAGCAGAGCAGGAAGACTTGCAAATGAATAATGAACCGTTAATACTGGTGGATGCTTTGATACTTCTCTACTATAATAGGGGAAAAACGAGTAAAAGTACTTTAGACTAAGTAAAGTTACATAGTAGGAAGCACACCGTCACTTCTTAACGAGTAGTGAACAGTGAAGATTCCAAGATGTTTCTATCCTGTAGAAGAGAAAGAAAAGTTAATGCAGAGCAAAGATAAAAGATAGGAAATTAGTAAACAATTAGACGCTCTGAGACATATTTATACTTATTGTGTAGAGATGAAGAAAATATAGGAAGGCAGTAAAGTAATGAATATATCAAAGTATTGTAAGTGAAGCAAAGATAAAAGTTAGAAAGTCAAACAGTTGAACACTCCTTCTCGTGTAGAAATAAAGAAAATAAATTAATAGAACACTGTAGAATAATAAATAAACCAGAGTATTTTTAAGTGAAGTTAAGATAAAAGTTAGGAAATTTAGTTATATTACTCGTCAAACTTCCAAATGAATAGTAAACAGTTAAGATGGCAACCTTTGATACATTTCCCTGGCGTGGAAGGCGGGAAAACAAAGAAAGGCGGAGTAGAGTGTTCAGGTGGAGTGAAGATGCAGACTAGGAATGCCACCAGAAAGTGAAGTACGTGCAGGCAGTAAGTTAGAGTAACGCAGGAACCGTGACAATAACTAACGGGAGAAGACAGTGAAAAATGAAGCTCTGCAGTGGTTCAGGGGACGAGGAGAACGTTAGTTGTTGAAGTATGTGTGTGTGTGTGTGTGTGTGTGTGTGTGTGTGTGTGTGTGTGTGTGTGTGTGTGTGTGTGTATGTGTGGAGGAAGAGAAAAGTGCATTGGAGGTAAGTAGATACGAAAAAATAAGTACCACACATTTACAATATACAAAATCTTTAATATATTATGTAATAAACCTCCTTATAAAAATTTGGTAAGAAAAAGCTGTAGCATTCATGGTTAGTCTATCCATTCCATGTTGTCGGAAAGGGAAAGAAGTGAAAAGTTAAACAAATTAAAAAACGCAATCTTGACAATGTTGGGAAAAAAAAAAAAAAACTTAAAGAAGAATCCTGAAATAGACGCACTACCTCTTGAGTCTATTAGTAAATACACCATAGGGAGAGAGAGAGAGAGAGAGAGAGAGAGAGAGAGAGAGAGAGAGAGAGAGAGAGAGAGAGAGAGATGCTTAACTACGAGAAAAGTTGACGTGTGTATTTAGTGCACAAAAATGAACTTGACGAAAAACTATTGAATCTGTTAGCAAACCATTCATTCATATTTTTTTTTTTTTTTATAGAAGACAAGGAATGAAAAAAGTCATAATTAACGATGAGAAAGCTTTTGAATCTATCACTAAACACTCCATTAAATATTGTCGAATAGAAATAATAAATGCATCATGTTAGAATAAGTCACGCTCTGCCCTCACGCATGGAAAATTTACAGATCCTCCTCTCAGCACATAATTAACTGCACATGACAGTCACACAACCACACAACCCGACGTAACGGTGAGCTAGTGGCGTGACAACTATGCTGGCTCGCTGCATCACGGGTAGGGAGACGCAGAGGTGACTGTGCCTCGCTCCCTGCTGCCTGAAACATTGACCAGTGTTCTGAAACAGTGTGCAGAGATTATTTGCCAAGTTCTCAAGTGTGTTTTTCCTGTTAATAATGTAGAAATCTTGCTTATCTGTTACTAGAGCTATGAAAACATACCTAGAAACTATGCTTTATTCCTTTGCTGCCTGAAATGTTGGCCACTATTCTAAATGTGTTTCTGCATAATATAGAAATCTTGTTTATCTGTCACTTGAGCTATAAAACCACCCTAATTAGAGACTGAAACATTGGCCAGTATCAAAAACTTTCTTCTCTTGCCACCGCTACTTTCAATGGCCACGGAGAAGATTAACCGTTCATCTTACTAATAATGTAGAAATCTTGCTCAATTGTCACTAAAGCTATAAAAACACCTTTAGAAAGTGAAACATTGGCCAGTATTCTAAAACGTTATACTCTCTCGCCACTGCTAGAGTACTCGTATTTCTCCAGTTAATAATGTAGAAATCTTACTAATCTGTCACTAGAGCTATAAAAACAACCTTAGAAATTTGAGTGACTATATTTGGGATAATTTGAACGCAATGATAGCGAGGCGTAGATGTTTTAGAGCATGGTTAGGTAAGGTGAAGGTAAATGAAGTTAGGTTAAAATTAGGTCAAGTTAAGTTAGGTTAGATTAGATCAGGACAAGTCAGGTCAGGTTAGGTCGTGGCAGGATAGGTTAGGGTTGATAAGTTAAGATAAGGTAAGGTAAGGTAAGATCGTGAGTGGAAGGAAGAATGGCATGCTTGGCAATCAAACCCTCAGTGCTTTATCCTGTTGAGAAGTGCAGTGTGAGTGTCGAGCCTTATCTGCGCAACTCCTTCAGGCCTAAGAGGCGCTCACCATACAGAGGCGAACTCAACTACCTGCCCTTAAGGAAACCATTGGCGTGTGACGAGACTAAAAGGCAAGACGAAATAAAGATAGTGATAATAAGAAACATGATTGTGTATTAATAAGTATAGAGGAGAGAATATTGATTGGTTTGTAAGAGAGAGAGAGAGAGAGAGAGAGAGAGAGAGAGAGAGAGACAGACAGACAGACGGGGAGGGAGGGAAATCAGCACCCGCAACTCGTAACTTTTTCGCACAATTTCTCTCTCTCTCTCTCTCTCTCTCTCTCTCTCTCTCTCTCTCTCTCTCTCTCTCTCTCTCTCTCTCTCTCTCTCTCTCTGCACACCACGTAATTCCAACCTTCAGGAAAGTTCATTGGCAAGGCAGTCATTGGTTCGGAAGGGAGAGGGAGAGGGAGAGGAAGTGGTGAGGACGAATGTTTGCGTGGTGCTGCAGTGGTTATGGTGGTGGTGGTGGTGTTGGTGGTGGTAGGGGATGGGAGATGGGGGATGGGGGATGGAGTGGAGGAGGAGGAGGAGGAGGAGGAGGAGGAGGAGGAGGAGGAGGAGGAGGAGGAGGAGGAGGAGGAGGAGGAGGAGGAGGAGGAGGACGAGTTCCCCCACGCCCTGTCATTATTATCAATCCAGAGAGAGAGAGAGAGAGAGAGAGAGAGAGAGAGAGAGAGAGAGAGAGAGAGAGAGAGAGAGAGAGACTTGACACTTTTCCTTCTCCAGTTCCTCGTTTATAATCCTTTTTAATCCTCCTCCTCCTCCTCCTCCTCCTCCTCCTCCTCCTCCTCCTCCTCCTCCTCCTCCTCCTCCTCCTCCTGTACTGTCCTGTCTCTCTTATTTGAAGCCAGTTAGAAGTAGTTACCAAACAGCCTCGAAAGGACCAAGAGGTTTGTTGCTGTTTGGCTTTCTTTTGTATTCCTTTGTATTCCTCCTCCTCCTCCTTGACATGACGGGGACAGGAGGCGGCGACATTGGTGGTGGTGGTGGGAGGGGGGTGTCGTTCTTGGGGTGGAGGTGGAGATGGGCATGGCAGGATAGGGCGGGGCGGAAGGATCCACTTTGCGTTGGCAGGAGGAGGAGGAGGAGGGAGTGTCAGTCTCTGCAGAATGACCTTCACCTTGCCCTTGATTCCTTCCTTGTTTCCTTGCAGTCCCTCACTCCTCCTCCTCCTCCTCCTCCTCCTCCTCCTCCTCACCTGTCCAGCTGTGCTCACCTTAACGTAGCTTATTATCCCACCTGCAGAAATTTTAACCTTCCTTATACAGTAGTAGTAGTAGTAGTAGTAGTAGTAGTAGTGTGGTGGTGGTGGTGGTGGTGGTATTATTATTATTATTATTATTATTATTATTATTAGTAGTAGTAGTAGTAGTAGTAGTAGTAGTAGTAGTAGTAGTAGTTGTTGTAGTAGTGGTGTAGTAGTGGTAGTAGTAGTGGTATACAAAGGAATACAAAGGAAGACAAACAGTAACAGACCCTTAGGTCCTTACTAGGCTGTTTATGGAGACTATCTACTAACTACCAGTGGTAGACACAAGACAGCAAAGCAGAAGGCTCCTCCCCACCCACCCGTCCCTCCAGCCGAGGCTGGCAGGAAAAAAGGCGAAACCATGTGATATAAAAAAATCACATGGAATTTTAGTAGATAGTGAAAAGGAAATGTGTAATCTACGTCTGACTACTTCTGTCTGTGGGGGAAAATGTTAACGCTTGGTAAATGTCATGTTGTGTGTGCATTGTGTACGTGGATGCACAGTGTGTATGTCGAATGGGTGGTGCGGCAGCCTTGCCTGGCGCTTTCTAGGGAGGTAGCAGTCAATCAGGCCCCAGCTCCGTTCAATCCACTGAAATAGCATACTTTCCCTGTAGGGACGCCGTACGCTGATAACCCCTTGCAACATTGATCCCTGGTACTTAGTTCCCGATGATGATCAATGGTTGACAAGGCCCTCTCCAAACACAGCCCGTCACAGGTCGAGAGTAGTAGTAGTGACCGTTCACTCTGGGCTATCTGTGCGTGTATGCAGTGTAGTGTAGTATGTATGTAAACACAGTGTGGAGTCAAAAAGGTGGTGCGGCAGCCTTGCCTGGCGCTTTCAAGAGAGGCAGCAGTCAATCAGGCCCCAGCTCCGTACAACCACTGTAAAAGTGCACTTCCCTTTAAAGGGCGCCGCACACTGTATGGTTACCCCTGCAGCGGTGACCCTGGTACCTTAAATCCCGATGATGGTCACCTACTGTCAGGGCTCTTGACTATCCACAGCCCTTCACAGATCGAGAGTAAAAGTAGTGACCGTTCACTCCGGGCTATCTGTGTCATGTATGGAGGGTGAGAGTAATTCAAACTAACGGGCAATTTAAACCACGATCAGAGGCCCGGGAGATAAAAGAAAAAGCGCAAGTTATTCGGAAATGAATAGCGACAACCGGGGATTACATTCAAAGTATTTATCGAGGCGAACTTTGAACGTTTCGATAGTACCCGAGTTGACAACATTTGATGGCAGACCATTCCATATATTGACTATGCGATTAAAGAAAAAGTGTTTGGCTTCATTTGTTACAAAGCGCTTACCAACAATTTTAAAACCATTGCTTCTGGTGACATTTGACTGGTCGACTGATACGTATTTTTGAATATTCAAATTTGCGAACCCATTAAAATTTTTGAAAAGCATGATAAGGTCGCCTCTTACTCTACGTTTCTCAAGAGAAAATAAATTTAATTCCTTGAGGCGTTCCTCGTAGGATTTGTTCCGCAGCCTTGGGATAATTTTTGTTAATCTGCGTTGTATTTTTTCTAATTTTTCGATATCTTTTTTGTAATACGGTGACCAAAACTGAACATTGTATTCGAGATGTGGACGGACAAGTGAGTTATATAATGGTGGTTGTCGTCGTCGTCGTCGTTATATTCTCTCTCTCTCTCTCTCTCTCTCTCTCTCTCTCTCTCTCTAGTTAGAACGTGTAAATCTCTCTCTCTATAAAGTTAGAACGTGTAAATTTCTTCCCTTTATAAAATCTCACACACACACACACACACACACACACACACACACACACACACACACACACACACACACACACACACACACACAATAAAATGAATGATAGTAATAATAATACCCTTTCCTCCTCCTCCATTATAATTTCACTGCTTTGTATCTTCTCCCTATTTACCTTTTGACTTCCCTCATTCCCTCCCTCCCTCCCTCCTTATCGCTCCACTTACGTATGATAACTTTGTCACAGTGTAAATATGACGCGTGATACGGTGCTAATTTTGTCCATAGAGGTTATATATTTGTATTGATCCAAACTGTGCGTGTATGTTGGCTTGATTCACTCTTCTTGCTCTCTTTCATTATTATTGTTGGTTGTTTTCTTTTTTCGTCTTTTTTCGTTCAATTTTCTTGCTTGATTTTGTTTTATATTATTATTTATTTTAGGGGTATTGTTTTTATTCACTACTCGTGTTTTTTTTCTTTTCTCTTTTTCTTATTCTCGTCTTATTTATTTTGTTAACTTTTTCTAGTTTATTTTTTTTTTACTATTATTCTTATCTATTATTCTTTTTCAGTTTTCTTTATGTTTTTCATGCATTACCATCCCTTTCCTTCATACCTCCCTACTTAGTTGCACTTTCCTTGTTTGTTTTATTCACTGTCAATCTCATCCATTATTATAGTTAGCTCCTTCCTGCTTATTTTCATTCATAAACTTCCCTTTATATATTCCTCCTTACTTATTTGCAAACCTCTCTCCGGTAACAATGTGTCTGGCCGTCCTATCCTCCCTCCTTCCTACCTCTCCACACACACACCTTCACCACCTTCCTTCCTTTCCCACACACACCTCCACGCCCCAACACCTGCCCTGCTCTGCCCTGCCTACCTGTTCCTTAGTCACTTTCCCACACCTGCTGGCTCTAAGTATTTGTCTCAATACTTTTTATTGATTTATTGATTTTTTTTTTTTATAATCTCCTTACACTTCTGTACTTCCTCCTTGGACCTGTGCTCTCTCTCTCTCTCTCTCTCTCTCTCTCTCTCTCTCTCTCTCTCTCTCTCTCTCTCTCTCTCTCTCTCTCTCTCTCTCCAAAGGGTCTCGTTGAAGATACTTTTGTTTATAAGGGCATTTTTTTTTATGGTATAGTGATGGATTGACAAGATTTCTAGTTTATTAAAAGGAAAAATTGAAAACCCGATTAGTCGTCTTTGTAACCTTGCAAAATTGTCGCGGTGAGAGAGCAAGGCTTCTTCTGAATGCGGGGTCTGTTCCCACCAACACCTGCTGCGTCTCATCCTTCTATTCTTCCTACGTACTTCACATCCCTTCAGCTGGTCTCTGGTTTCCGCCCACACTCGGCCTTACATACACTCAAGAGCAGGCGTGGGTCCGTGTTTTCAAGTCCCCTTTGTTCTCTCATTTGGTCTGTTTCCAAAGGCCACGGAGATGATTAGGCGGGTTTTCATGACATTTTTTTCCCCTCTTTGTTACACTATCGCTAGAGTCACGAAAAGCAAACTGAACAAAATAGATCAGTAATGAAGTACTGGAATTCTTTTTTTTTTTTTTTATCAAATTATGAAAAAAAATCCCTTAAAAACTTTCTCAGTCACGAATAGCAAATGTAATCAGTAATGAAGTTTTTTTTTTTTCAAACTATGAAAATTCCCGTAAAACTTTCACACCCGTGCCGTAGAGTAGAGTCTTTGTTAAACCATCCTTGCAGTCATGGATACGCAAATCTTTCTATTAATGATGCATTCTCTGTCAAACTATCGCTGGTGTCAGGAAAACCCTTGAAAACACATCTGATTAACCTTTGAAAAACCACTGGAATACATTAAAAAAAAGCTTAGAAAATATATTGAGAAACCCTAGGAAATGCCTTAAAACACTTTGAAACATCGGAAACCCTTGGAATCATTTTAAAAACCTTTGAGGACATTTTGAAAAATGTTTGGGAATACCTTGCACTGCTATAAAAACATTGAAAACCATTGAAGACCCTTCGAAAACATTTTAAAACCCTTGAAATTATCTCGAAAACCAATGAAAATGCCTGGAAAACCATTGAAAACTCCTTTAAAACTCCTGAAGACATCTTGAAAGCTTCCTCACAAATATAATATCTTCACTAGAGTTACGAAAACGCCTTGAAAACCTGAAAACCCACGAAAACCTTTGAAAACCTCCCCATTAATGTATTCCTTCTATTAAACTATCACTGCATTCACCAGAAATCATTGGAAACGCCTTGCAGACGTAAAAATAAAAATAAATAAACAAGAACTTGAAAGCGCTGTGAAGACCCCCCACTTAATTGTTTCCC
Source organism: Portunus trituberculatus (assembly GCF_017591435.1). Classification (NCBI taxonomy): domain Eukaryota; kingdom Metazoa; phylum Arthropoda; class Malacostraca; order Decapoda; family Portunidae; genus Portunus; species Portunus trituberculatus. Next base: position 26,537,014 of record NC_059297.1, read on the forward strand.
TTGGAGCCTGTTGGACTTGGACAAATTAAGACACAGACACGTTTGGGAATGCAGCCCCGGACCTTCACAGCGGGGCAGGAACAACGTGGTCTGCGGGGCGTGGCCGAATGAGGCTCCAGGTGGCTTCACAAACTTATCCTCCCCTCCCCCCGCGTCCGTCTCTCCCCCAAAAAAGACTTAGGAGTGCATTGTGTGGAAGAAAGAGAGAGAGAGAGAGAGAGAGAGAGAGAGAGAGAGAGAGAGAGAGAGAGAGAGAGACTGGAGAGTATGGTTATATATATATATATATATATATATATATATATATATATATATATATATATATATATATATATATATATATATATGTGTGTGTGTGTGTGTGTGTGTGTGTGTGTGTGTGTGTGTGTGTGTGTGTGTGTGTAGAAAAATAGGAAAGAGAAAGAAGGGTAATGATATTAATAATGATGGCAACCGTAGCGTAAAAGTAATTAATAGGAAGATGAGAGAGAGAGAGAGAGAGAGAGAGAGAGAGAGAGAGAGAGAGAGAGAGAGAGAGAGAGAGAGAGAGAGAAACCTAATGAGTTAAAAGTCTACCTCACAAAGAACTCCGGATTCAAGGTCATGGTGGTGGTAGTGGTGGTGGTGGGGGGTAGAGACAGACGCACAAACGGACAGACAGATAGGGATTCAGTATACTGTAATTATAAAAAGAACGTCTTTCAATTACTCACTTACTAAAGAGGAGGTGGAGGAGCCTGGGGGGGGGGAAGGGGGTGACGAACTGATGGTGGTGGTGATGATGATGATGATGATGATGGTGATGATGATGATGATGATGATGATGATGGCACTCTTTTTTCTGATGTTGCTGTAGTTGTTGCCCTCACCATTTTTATTGTTATTATTGTTGTTGTTGTTATTATTATTATTGTTAGCAAGTGTCGCGTGTATAGAGGGAAAGGAAGAATAGTGATATAGTACATGGACTGGTGTGTTTCACTGTTTGATCTGCTGCAGTCTCTGACGAGACAGCCAGACGGTACCCTACGGAACGAGCTCAGAGCTCATTATTTCCGATCTTCGGATAGGCCTGAGACAACAAGGTCACAACTCCTCGATTTACATCCCGTACCTACTCACTGCTAGGTGAACAGGGGCTACACGTGAAAGGAGACACACCCAAATATCTCCACCCGGCCGGGGAATCGAACCCCGGTCCTCTGGCTTGTGAAGCCAGCGCTCTAACCACTGAGCTACCGGGGTGTGTGTGTGTGTGTGTGTGTGTGTGTGTGTGTGTGTGTGTGTGGCCCCTCGAGGTGAACAGGTCATATCCGGTGTCAGGTGACGCTGTTTCCCACCACCACCACCACCACCACCACCACCACCATACACTATCCTGCCCATTCTCTCTCTCTCTCTCTCTCTCTCTCTCTCTCTCTCTCTCTCTCTCTCTCTCTCTCTCTCTCTCTCTCTCTCTCTCTCTCTCTCTCTCTCTCTCTCTCTCTCACATATACTGTATTTTTTTGTATGCACTTTAACTGTATGAAACAAACTGAGACTGTCTGTAGCGAGGAGGAGGAGGAGGAGGAGGAGGAGGAGGAGGAGGAGGAGGAGGAGGAGGAGGAGGAGGAGGAGGAGGAGGAATAAAAGAAAAAGAACGAGGAAGAATTATTAGAGTAGTATTTGGAATGTCATAGGAAAAGTTAGGACAAGGACGAGGGCACAGGTGAAAGTGAAGATTGAAGGTGTGTGGGTGTAGGTGGATGTGGGTGTGGGTAGATGGATGAGTGTGTATGGGGAGGTTCTGTGCGGTTGAAAGCTAGTGTCTGTAGGTCATGAGCGTGTGGATATGTATGAGTGGTTGGGGAGTGGATGGTGTGTGTGTGTGTGTGTGTGTGTGTGTGTGTGTGTGTGTGTGTGTGTGTGTGAAGGTGTGGTAAAGATTCCTTGACTCAAAGTTCAACCAAAAGCAGCGATGTTCGTTTCTTGTTGGTATTTCCTTGCGTTACTCTCCTACCCCCCCACCCAACCAGAGAGAGAGAGAGAGAGAGAGAGAGAGAGAGAGAGAGAGAGAATTGACATATATGATTAATCCCCTTCAACCAAAACATTACACTTCCCATTTCAAACCTCCAATAATTCAACAGTGGCATTAGAAAGGAACCATTATCTTCCTTTACACATCCTCCTCTTCCTCCTCGTCCTCGTCTTCCTCCTCTTCATTATCGTCCTCCTCCTCGTCCTCGTCCTCGTCCTCTTCATTCTCGTCCTCCTCCTCCTCTGTCCCCACCTCGTCCTCCTCCTCCTCCTCCTCCTCCTCCTCCTCCTCCTCCTCCTCCTCCTCCTCCTCCTCCTCCTCCTCCTCCTCCTCCTCCTCTTCGTCCTCGTCCTCGTCTTCTTCCTCTTCATTCTCGTCCTCCTCCTCTGTCCCCCACCTCGTCCTCGTCCTCCTCCTCCTCCTCGTCCTCGTCCTCGACCTCGACCTCGACCTCGTCCTCGTCCTCCTCCTCCTCCTCCTCCTCCTCCCCATGGTTAGGATAATTTAATTATCCTAACAACCTAGTAATGGCCTCAGAGTCTGTTGTTGTTTGGATTTCCTCTGAATTTCTTTCCTGTCTTTTGGCACTCATCTATTGCAGTGCCACAATTTTTTTGTCACTTATTTTTCCTTATCCTTTATCCTACCTTCCATCCTTATTCCTTCCTGTTTATCCTTTCTTTCTTTTCCTTTATGCCTAACTTGCTACTTCAGTGTTGTTTAGTATTATTCTATCTATAAGTCGTCTTTTTTATGTTTTTCTAACGTTCGGTAATTTTTTTCTAGCATATCATCAGTCAGTTAATGTTTTCTGATTGACAGTGGATGCAATAGCTAATGGATAAGTGTCACAGTGGATCAAATGAGCGAGTTGAAAGTTGTGGAGGTGGTAGTGGAAGTGTGGATGTTAGTTAGGTGATGGAGGTAGAGGAGAGGTGGAAGTAAAGTGGAGGAGGTCGAGGAAGAATGAGGTAGTGAATTGACTCCCAGTGGCCCAAGTATATTCAATACTCATCACAACCTCGATCATTAAGTTACAGTGATTTCCAGTCCCTTTTTTTCGGTAGTGGAAGTGTGTAATGTGTGAGGTAATGGAGGTAGAGGAACGGTGGAAGTAGTGGAGAGGTAGAGGAAGAATGAGATAGTTTGACAGCCAATTTCTCCAACACTCATAACCTCCTCTAGTAAGTTAGAGAGGATGCTCATTATACTGCTCATTCTACAATTTATTTCTTCTCTTTCCACAGGCATTCTCCCCGACGCAGAAGTACGTGGTGTCGGTGGGGTCCCAGCACGACATGATAGTGAACGTGTGGGACTGGCGGGGCGGCGTCAAGGTGGCCTCTAACAAGTTTTCCAGCAAGGTGAAGGCCATCAGCTTCGCAGAGAACGGCTCCTACTTCGTCACCGTCGGGAATCGCCACGTCAAGTTTTGGTACCTAGAGGTGGCGCGCGGATGCAAGGTGAGGATAACTTGTGTTTGTCTCAAATGGTGAAAAAAGAAATAGTATCTTGTAAACCTTAGGCATACTGGTGTTTGTGTCGGCTAGTGAGTAGAAAATTGTTTCTTATGAATCCTAAGAAACTTTGTTCTTCTCAGGTAGTGTCAGTGCACGAGGTAGAAGCAATCGTTTACTCTGTATGGAGAACTACACAAATAGAGACTACATAATCGGAACGTGAACCAGTCTAGCAGTTTATTGAAGAAAAGTTAGATATAAAAAGTTGGGATAATAGGTAGATAGATAGATAGATAGATAGTTAGATAGATAGATAGATAGCTAGATAGATAAATAAATAGATAGATGATTGATTGATTTATTGATTGATTGATTGATACATAGATAGATAGATAGATAGATAGATAGATAGATAGATAGATAAGGAACACATTACAGAAAAAAATGAAAAAGAAAACCAAAATACAAGAGAAGACTTTTGTTAGAGGTGCTCTGGCCAAAAGTTACAGGAAATAGATATACAGATGAATAGATAAGAAAGATATTACAGAAGAAAAAGGAAATCTAAGTGCAGGAGGAGACTTTTCATGTAAGTGGAGTTCCGGGCAAGGGCAACAAAAGTCAGAAAAAAAAAAAAAATAAATAA
>NC_059297.1:26546139-26603639 GCF_017591435.1 Portunus trituberculatus
TTGCTGTGATAATCGGGTTGTTGTAATCATTCTTATGGTCAGTTATCAGAATAGGACAAGAGATAGTAGATTCAGGTTTAGTAAAGTTAGATTTCAAGAGAATTACACCGTCATACTCTATAACCTTGGGTGTGATTTTTTTTGGCATAATGGATTCTAAGAAAATATAACCCTGCCTTTTCGTGGGGAAATACGTATTTATTTATTTATTTATTTTCTAATATTGAGCTCTTCGCCAGCAAGTATTTTGTTGCCCTTGGCCGGATTTCTCTCTCACATAAAAAAAAAGTGTAAAATTATGGGAATGCTGGTTTTTAGCGTCGTAGATTTGAAAAACGCTGATTTACTAGTAAAATAAGGAATATAACGGTTGATAAGACAGTTTTTGATCAGGTCACACAAACAGTGCCGGAATTTTTATAAACCTTAACCTAGAAATGTAAATATATAGACAAACGTTCTTGGACATGAGCACTTCCCCCCAAAAAAAAATTCCTTAGACCCAATCGTTAGGAATGTGATTTTTGCTTATCTTTACTGGATTCTGACAAACTCTACTTCTCAGAGTTTCCATCGCAGATTAGTGTATTGGTGATTTGTGTTTCTTTGTGTCATAAGAATAATTATTAAAGTCCTTAAGCGCCATTGTTATTCCAAACTCTTTCGAATATCAGGCGTTCGAAACACTGTTTGTTCGAGCGTGATTCTGAGCTGGAACCTTGACTGGCAGTGCGCTTTCGCGAAGTTCCTCACAGCCAATGAAAAACAAATACGGAAAATATCAGCCAATGAAATGGTTTTGTATCTTTAAGTGAAGGCAGACTGTCTGCCTTCACTTAAAGCCATGCATAGTTGTGAAGGATGTTCTTTAACTTTTGGAGATGAAGCAGCTTGGAAAAAAAAAAGAACATCATTAACATTTTCTTTAACTCACACGATATTATTCTAAGAACTGTGAAGTGTCCCATGTGCAATTTTCATGAACAATATGTTTGTTGGTGCACTAAAAGCTTGTTTTAACGACAAGTTAGGTGTTACAATAAAGGTTCATTGTCATTTGTTGATATGGCGACTCAGAGGAAGGAGATGAAGAAAAATAATGCCCGTGTTCCGCAGAAAAAAAAAAAAAAGTTGCTATGTCGGATATTTAGGAGTAACAATGCTTGAGATACAATATATAGACATAAGGAAAAGCCTCCACTTTTTTTATTATAGAATCCGCAAAACTGTACGCACCTCCATCATCCTGAGAATCTCTTCACCTCATTGGTAAGGCATGAGGATGTAGTTTGTTGGTAGTACTGTTGCAGTTTCAATTAATACACCACACGTAACTGTACACATTCTTGCGGTCTAGATTACACTTATACGACCATTTCTAACCCCATTTAACTTATCGGAAATAATAACAACTTCAGAACAGAATTTAGGTTAGGTTGGGTTGGGTTGGGTTTTCCCCACCCTAAAACCACGCCTTCCCAGGAACTTCAGGACAGAATTTAGGTTAGGTTTGGTTTGGTTTCGTTTCGTTTCCCCACCCTAAAACCCCGCTTTCCCAGGAGGTCCTCAAGTCTGTTAGACATAGGGAAAAGGTAATATAAGATAGGGTATATTGGCAGAAACTGCAAATTTAGTTTTTTTTTTTTTTTTTTTTTTTTCTCACGTTAGGTTAGGTTAATGTCCTAGCAATGGATTTGGAGGGCGTCCAAGGGGTCATAGTGGGGAAAGGGGCACATCTTTCACTTGGTAAGGTTATATAAACTCAAAATATTAAGAGAAATTTCCTTATACTTTTGAGCGCCGATATTTCACTCATTTTTCGTCCCCCACCTAAAACTTCTACAAACTCCAAGTTTGTTTGGGGGAAAGTTTGGTGGAAGATGGGTGGACATGAGAGGGATGAACTTATTATCTAAAATACTGGATGATAGGTGAATATAGGTAGATATGTTTGATACAGTGATAAATCTTACCAATAGTACCTCCTTAAATATTTTTAGATATCCCCTTTCCCCTCAACAAGCTTGGGGGCACGTGGGGGTTTTTTCGGAGAGGAGATAAATTTAGCAAAATTTGCTCCCAAAAAATTTTATGAACCCCTTAGCCTAAACTAGCTGGGAGCTGTGCCCCCCAGACTGCCCCCCGAGGGTCTTTACCCTAACTTAACCAAACTTAACATAGGCATGTAGCAGGGGGATCCTGTTGGTAAGATTTACAGATACAAGGACTGCCATGTGCCACCTTAATGACTTCTTTTATGTTTTATTTTCTCAGATAACAGACTCCAAGGACTCGGTGTTTCATATCATTTGAGTGTACTAAAAATTATCATTATTAATCGACCTTCCACTCACTCTTCACTTCCATCACTCAGACTCCAAGTGCCAACTGCCTGGTGGCTGGTGAGAACTACATCTTCGTGGGATGTGCTGAGGGCATTGTGCGCTGCTTCAGTCCCTTCAACCTGCAGTTTGTGACCACCCTTCCCCGCACACACTACCTGGGGGTTGACGTCTCCAAGGGGCTAACCATTAGGTGAGCGTCCTGTCACAATGGTTGTGTGTGTTTTAAGTAACTTAGTTCTAGTTTACAGCGTTTGATGATACTTGTATCAGACTGAAGCTTCTAAAGTGTGTGTGCATGTGTTATTCAGCCATGGTTGCCTGCTGATCATGTGACATAGCTGGTCAGAGTCTGTGAGTACACTGGAGTTAATTACAAATGTATTGCATAGTTGGCTGCATGAAAGAAGTAATGTATTAATTTTTCCAGTAATTATGCATCACATTGACTTGTTTGTTTAATTACCTAATATTGATTTTGTTAACTCAAAAAAAGGACTTGTCACTTGAGGTAACATAATAAATAGTTTTGATATTCTGTGTGTGTGTGTGTGTGTGTGTGTGTGTGTGTGTGTGTGTGTGTGTGTGTGTGTGTGTGTGTGTGTGTGTGTTGAGTGACCCTTTCTAACTGATCCCCTCACAGCCACATGGCCACTCATCCTAACAATGCCAAGTACCCGGACACTATCGCCATCGCCTATGATGAGAACAACCATAAGGTGACGGCCGTGTACAATGACCACTCCATGTATGTGTGGGATGTGAAGGACATCAAGCGGGTACGTGTGTGTCCTGCTGGAGGAGATGCTTCCTTTGCTCTCTTCATCCCATCTGGCTCACTTGTCTGTTTTGATTGCATATTGTATGTTAGTTAGAGTCATGTAGCTATGATGCAGTTTTCCTTGCGTGTTGTGATCTATGTACTGGATGATGGACAGTTGTATTTCTATCACTGTAAAGGACTTGAGTGGAAAATATTCAAGTTTATTACATTACACTTTGAATTGAATTTATCAATGATAAATGAAAGGATGTTTTCAGAGAGAAAAAAGAAATGTTGTTTGAAAATGTAACTTGAAATTATCAAAACATTTAAGATCGGCAAATTGGGAAAAAAGGGAAAGAAAATCAGTGTGATAATGTTTAAAAATAGAATTTAGAATGACTGATGTAAGAAAATAAATAGATAAAATATTGCCAAAAGAAAAAAAGTTATGCATGTTTGCAACTTTTTCCCTTGCTGGATGGAAAGTCACACTCAAACTTAGATGGGAAATGAATTTGAACTTAGGCACTTCTGTTGCATATTGGTAGAAAGAAAGAATAATAAAAAGATCATAATGATAATATTAAAATAAATAACTATTTTCTCACAAGTTCTTCCTTTTGCAGGTTGGAAAATCACACTCATACCTGTACCACTCTGCCTGCATCTGGGGTGTGGAGACGTACCCACCACCAGGGGAGGGAGTGAAGGCCTTGCTTCCTCCTGGCTCTTTCATCACCTGCTCCTCCGATGACACCATTCGAGTGTGGAACATCGACCCCTCCATGTCCCCCAACACATTGTACAAAAGGAACATCTATAGCAACGTGAGTTTAGAACCTTCATTTTATGCTTAATTTTTGTATTTCTCTTTATATTTTGATGTTGCTTACCAAGAATAGAGATGTACCGATGCATCAGTATCAATATCGGAATCGGCAGTATCGGCCCATTTTTTTGGTATCAGTATCGGTATCGGCTTATTTTATGCCGATACTTCCGATACCTAAAAGGAATTTACTACTTAGTGATATATTCGATATAAGATATTGATGATACCAAATTAACATAATATGGCGTATTAAGTTTCCGTGGTGATTACTGTATGTCATAGAATACTGTTTTCTGTGGTAATAAGCCACAACCTCTAAATTGGACGTGTATGAAACGCGTATAGGCTGAACTCTGGCATCCTGTCACACAGTCGGTCATGAGTCACCACGCATTCTCACTGTCTCTCAGTCAGACGCTGCTCCTCCACCCACACAAAGTTCACGCAGGTGAAAAGCTTACATTTTTTAACTATAATCTAAGAATGTCAAACTTCAGATATTGAGAATCCAACAAAATGATTTATATATATATATATATATATATATATATATATATATATATATATATATATATATATATATATATATATATATATATATATATATATATATATATATAGCATTTTGCATTATTGTAAATAACAGCATATTCTTATTTGATTTATAATTAACAGTGCTAGTGCTAGCCTTTTCCAAGATATCGTACTGGAATAGGTGGAAGCTCGAATTATATATGCAAGTTTAATTTTTGAGTTACTTGTGTTAACCTAAGGATGTAATAATTCCATAACTAAGAAAATAACAATTCTGTTTTGTAATCATGTGCATTGTGTATAATTTGTTGCATATTAATTATTCAAGATCATAGCAATACACTAGAAATTTTGAATAAACTAAGCTTTTTTTCTATTTGATTGAAAAGATTAGGTGAAAGCTCACTTTTCTGAATTGGTCTACTAATGTGTAATGAATTAATATCAAAGGATGTCAGATTTGATTAAAGAGAAACATACACAACAAAATGAGTTTCTTTTGCTAATATTTTGTGTCTGTTTTACAATTTTAATAATTTAAAAAATATTTTTGATTGCCAAAATATCGTCAGTAAAATTAATAATGAAAATGTACAAGACCAAATGGTCACTAAAGGAGTAAGAAGTAAGAATTTGAAATAACTGACAAGAATCAGAAGACTGAGAAGATATTCATTCCAGTTACTGAGTAATTTACCTTTGCAAATGGCTTTAAAAAAGCTTCTAAAATTGCTCCTATTTCACAAACGTTCTCAGAAGGACTTACAGCATCCCCCAAAACAAAGCCTCCCATCTGATAATGCTCGCCGTCCACCAACTCATCCTGGTGTCCAGTGCAGTAATCACTATAAGTAGTAGTATCGGTATCAGTAGTAGTATCAGTATTGGCCCAATTAGGTGGTATCCATATCGGTATCGGAATCGACCAAAATTTTGGTATCGGTACATCTCTAACCAAGAGTCCAATAACTTCAGAGAAAAAGGAGTGGTGTGTCCTTTGGTATTGATGTGTGTGAGAGTAATTTAAGAGGAAGAGGAGTGTTCTTGTGGACTGATGTAAGTGTGGGACAGTTTTGTACTCAGTTCAGTGTCTCTTTGCTAGTATTGCAGCCCTGATTTGCCAGACTACTCGTATTAAAGCTGACTAGAGAAATAACAGACTAGATTTTCTCTGTGAGTGATTCCATTTCATTAGTTTACTTATATTCTACCAGTACTTGCAGCCTTAGTGTTTAGTGGTCACCTTCATATTTTGAAATTTAGTTTAATGTACTAACTAGAACCTTGCGCCTCACTGCTTGAATTGCCTTTGCCATCTACAGGATGTGGAAGTTGTGAGTCTTTACCAAGTTTGCTTTTCCATTTTATTGTCTTGACACTGCCACAAGCTGAGCAGCACTCTCTCATTAGTTGAGTCACTTGCACCAAAAGTTAGGTCTTACACCTTCAGTCATGAAATTATTCTTATTGGAACTTTTCTATTCATGAGATACGCTTCATATAAGAGGAGAGACTTGTTTGTTTATGATGTAAGAATTGCAGCAAATTTGCTATCAAAATGGAACGTGTTTTTTCTGAAGTTAATCCAATTAATAGTTTGCTCTATCAAGGATTAGTGGAGACTTGGATTGATGTATATTAATGCACATTGGTGCATTTTGGGGGTTAGAAAATACTACTCAATTGATGCTATACAGATTAGAAATAATCTTTGCTTTATATTCGTTATTAAAGAACAGCTTCTTAAGATGATGGCATAATTTTTGGCTTCACAATCAACAGCAATGTGATCACTCTTGTAGTAGCTCGTTGATATGTTGCTTCCTTACACTCTGCAATACTAGGTGTGTGAATGAGTGAGTGAATGATGGAGTACTACTGTACATGCTCTCCTCCCTCTGCAGTACCAATGTGTGATTGAGTGATTGAATGGTGGAGTGTTAGTGCCCATGCTTTCTTCCTTCCTCTGCAACACTAGTGACTGAGTGAATGTGTGTTTCATGCTTCTTTTTCATCTCTGCAATACTAATAAGTGAGTGAGTGAGTATTGCAATATAACCTTATATGCTCCTTTCCCTCTCTGCAATACTAGTAAATGAGTGAGTGAGTGTTCCAATATTACCATACATGTTCCCTTCTCTCTCTCCAATACTAGTGAGTGAGTGAGTGAATGAATGTTGCAATATTACCTTACATGCTCCCTTCTCCCTCTCTGCAATATTAGTGAGTCATTGAGTGTGTGAGTGCTGCAATATTACCTTACATGTTTCCTTCCCTCTTTGCAATACTAGTGAGTGAACGAGTGAGTGAGTGTTGCAAAATTAGCTTCCACACTCCAGTATGCTTTAGGCCAGTTGCTAGCCTGCTTGTCTTTTCCTAGGAGCTCCTCAAAACCCTGTATGTGGACCCTGAGCTGGGTTTCATCAAGGACACAGACATCAGTCCCCAGGGAGGCGACAGGAACGACACCTCCTATGACTCCCGGAACGGCGTGCGTTGCATCCGAGTCAGTCCAGATGGCAAGCACCTGGCCTCTGGGGACCGGGCAGGCAACATCAGGTCAGGGTCAGGAGGGTTTGATGGTTGTCCAGTGCACTGCTTGGTGGAAGTGGTGACTGCCTGGTGACTTACTTGTGCATGCTACTTGTCAATTTGTGTTTCTGTCTCTGCACTAACTCAACTGACAGTCACTTCCTTCTGTGCTAATTTACCAGACAGTCAGTTGTGTTATTTGTGCAAGAACTTAGCTGACTGTCTGTTGTGTGTTCTCTCTCTGCACCAGCCTATTTAACAGTCAGTTGTGTGTTCTTTTCTGCACCCACTTACCTAACAGTCAGTTGTGTATTTTATCCTCTGGTCCACATATCTTGAGGGTCAGTTGTGTGTTCTCTTCTGCATTCATTTACCTGACAGTTAGTTGTGTATTTCTTCCTCTGGTCCACATTTCTTGAGAGTCAGTTGTGTACTTCATCATCTGGTCCACATTTCTTGAGAGTCCGTTGTTTTTCTCTTCTGCTCCCGCTTAACCTGACTGTCAGTTATGTGGTTTTGTGATGCACAGCTCTCCTTCACTGCTTTGATGGAAATTACAGCTTTGTGCTCCCCACTAAACCAATGATTCTTTGTGTGTTTATTTATTTTAGGTCATTGTTTATATTTTTCTTCAATAATGGCTGATGCATAACTCTTCTGTACTCTGGATTGTCATAACTCTCATGCACACCACCAATGCACTTCCAGTTTGGGGTTTTGCACTTAAATATTTTGAGAAAGCTTGATGATTTATTCTTTTTTTGTAAGCTTTGATCTGTTTTTAGTATTTTCAGTTGTACTTTTTTTAGTGACTGTGTTTTTAGGTGCCTTGTCTTGTAATTGTCAAGCTTTCCACAACTGCTGTGTCATCCTCTTGCACTTATATAGTATTAATATTGATGACCCTTTGATGTGATATTTCACAATCTTGTGCAGAACAGATGTATATATCCGTTATTGTTCTACTAATTACTTATGTATGAGGTGTTCAAAATAGTAATGACGTAAAAAAATGCAGTTAAAGTTTTGCCACATTCAGAACGCATTAACTTTTTACTGAGATGAGGTAGAAAGCTCTAGTTTTTTGCAAAATGAAGCTCTATAACAGGGCTTTGCAATCATTGTAAGCACAATGTAATTGCATTCTGAAGTTACTTATTAACTGCATTTTTCTGTGGGGCACCTGTATTTGTATTTTCCGAACAAAAATACAGGGAGAGTGAGGGGAGCGACAATGGCGGGCTCTCATTGGCTGCCGTCAGTCACATACCGCATTCCTGCCTCCCCATTGGTCACTGAGCAGCCTGGGTGGAGATGCGTTGGTGTAAAATTCACCGTGCGGTCACTTTAATGTGATGCCGATAGGGTCAATTAATGCCTTCACTACTAACGGAATTTCACCATTATTGCCATAATACTTTGATGGCACAGATGCGAGACAAATACAATAGGAAGAAGATAGTGCTATACCACAGCTTGCAGAGATATGCCACGGTGAAAATGCAGGACTCCCACTGCCTGCCTGAGTACATACGTCATTATTGAGCGAGCATTAGAGGTTTTTTTGTCGACAGTCGCACGGCCATGCATACCCCTCCAAAGAATGGGAATTTTGACCTTGTTGCGGGCCGAATTTTGACTTAAACGTTGCAGATTCGGAAAGCTGAAGGTGAGATGAAGAAAATGCTATACAAATCTCAAAATTGGCCGGGGTGGCGCTTACATCACTACTATTCTGAATGCCTCATATGTTATGCATTACATAGTTATGAGTACTTGAATTTTTTTTATTTTGCACAATTAAATTTTTTCAGTTCATTTTCCTATGCACATATTTAGCATTTAAAAAAAAATTGTATATTGTCTGTATTTTTCCTTCACAATGCATTGTGCTTTCATTTATGTTTACGTCTCTAGATTCATATAGTTTTTTTCCCTGGCGTTGTTCTCTTCACCATTTCATCTTTCATGCTCTTATAATTAGATGCGATTTTAACAAAATACATGAATTAATTTACCACTTACTTTCTCTGTTCTCCATAATTCATTGTATATTTACGTTCCTCTGGACACTCAACTCATGCTTCGTATGAACTTTCATTATTGTTGACTTTAACACAGTTACCTTCCAGTTCTCCTATTTCCTTATTGCTTTAAAGCACCTGTATCTGTATCTTGAAATACTAAAGATGAGCATAAAGTGATGAACCAACACACTGGTGAGGGATTGATCATCACTGTAGTCTCCTCCTTGCAGGGTTCACGAGCTGCAGTTTTTGGATGAGTTGTGCAAGATTGAAGCCCACGATGCGGAGGTGCTGTGTCTCGAGTATTGCCGGCCGGAGACTGGACACAAGTTCCTTGCCTCTGCCTCCCGAGATAGACTGATCCATGTATTTGCTGTGGACCAGGTACAGTCAGGGCCAGTTGATGAACCCTTTTCCCTCTTCCTTCAGTCTTGAGTCCTCAGATCTGTTGATATTCTCATTACAAAACCTGGAATTGATACATACCTCTTCAATACAGTAATATTCCGCTTAACGAACGTTCGTTGAATGAATTTCCGGTTTAACGTACTATATAAAGTTAGACCAAAAATCCGCATAACGTACAACCACATCCGTTTTAGCGAATTTTCTGGGTTTGAATTTGCTGGGTGAGGGACCGAACGCGGTAGTTTCGCTGTGATTGGCTGGCTTCCCACCCCTGTCTCTAGCGCTCCTGGAGCTGGATCCAAGACTCTTTAACAACGTTAGAGCAACCTCTTTCAGCGAAATGGCATCCATGAACGCTTGGAGGGACGGTGACAAGGTTGCTTTCAGGTTGCTCTGAGGTTGCTGGGAACACCACCTCTGGAGGTGGTGTTACTGTTTTATATATGCATTTATGTTCACAAAACAACATTTCTATTAGCTTTTTACAAGCCTTGCCCCAAGAAAGGATTGTTTTGTAATGCATAAAGTGAAATCTTACATGGAATACCAAAAAATAAAGCAGAGATGAGATTACCCACAGACGAAGCGGGAGACTTGCGGCGACTCAGCCGCTTCTTCTTCTTCTTGTGACCCTTTTGCTTGTGTGTTACTTTCATCATGATGTTTATGTTTCCACTCCTCTATTGCCTGCTATAATGGATATCATATCTTAGTATTCATATATGGTCATGCCACGAGGATAACCTCGACTCCGTGGCACTGAGTGATAGTGAATTACTAATGAAATCCGCAGTATTTCATTAATAATTCACTGTCACTCAGTGCCACGGAGTCGAGGTTATCCTCATGGTATGAGCGTATATGAATACTTAGATATGATATCCATTATAGCAGGCAATAGAGGAGTGGAAAAAAATATCATGGGGAAAGACAACATGCAGGCTAAAGGGGTCACAAGAAGAAGAAGAAGCGGCCGAGTCGCCGCAAGTCTCCCACTTCGTCTGTGGCTCATCTCATCTCTGCTTTATTTTTTGGTATTCCATGTAAGATTTCATTTTATGCATTACAAAACAATCCTTTCTTGGGGCAAGGCTTGTAAAAAGCTAATAGAAATGTTGTTTTGTGAACATAAATGCATATATAAGACAGTAACACCACCTCCAGAGGTGGTGTTCCCAGCAACCTCAGAGCAACCTGAAAGCAACCTTGTCACTGTCCCTCCAAGCGTTCATGGATGCCATTTCGCTGCAAGAGGTTGCTCTGACGTTAAAGAATCTTGGAGCCCCAAAAAGCTAATAGAAATGTTGTTTTGTGAACATAAATGCGAGAATGTGAGAGAATTTGTACGTAGCTCCTCTAACTTCCAATGACTCATATGACATCATAAAAGTAGTGGTAAACCGGTGGCCCAATATGCTGCCAAACGTATATATAATTTTTTTTTTTTAACCCATGTGGTATGTTGGGGACTAGCCCAGAACGCATTCCCCCCTATTTCCATTATTTCCTATGGGAAAATTACGTCCGCTTAACGAATTTTCACTCTACGAACAGCTTTGACACCCCCTATCCTGTTAGTTAAGCGGAGTATTACTGTACTAGGACACATTTTTACCTTGAGATTTGTGTACGATTAGACCATTTTATTGGCATTAGGAAGGAGGTCAGAAGATTAATGACTACAGTCTTCACTATTTTTAATGCCCCACACGAGTTTCTGAAGCTGTGTAAAATTGCTACATAGTAAACAGAATGAATATGGAAGTGCATCATGGTACTGAAGGGATTGAAGGAAAGCTTTGATATTAGTGGAATTGAGTGTGGTAGTTAATTTGACTGTAAAAAGTTAGATGCCAAAGTTCTTATAATTTTTTAGTATTAAGTTTGTCCATGATAGGTATTGTGGAATTTATTTTTTATTTGCCATTGTTATTTTCAATAGTTGGTAAGAAGTTGTGCTTAGTCTTTTTGAAGAAGGATCTTTAGTTTTGGTGCATTTAAATCACAGTTTCCACAGCGTCAATGATTTGTTTTTATTTCCTCATCAGAACTTGTGTGTGGATAAGAACATGAGTTGTATTTGTATGTACTGTTTTCAGCTGTGTATTTATAGCCTCCCCTATTTAGCCAAGATTATGAACTCTAAGACATTTTTGCATAAATGAAGAAGAATTTCAGTCATATAGCATTCTCAGTGTTTTCATCATCACTTATGAAGGAATATCTTAACATAGCTGTTCTGTCATGCATTGCTTACCCAACTTGTCGAGTTCCATTCAGCCACTTCAGCTTCTTGACATTACCTCCATCACCTCAAGAATCACCCTCAGAAAAATCCAATTTCTTAGTGTTTTATTCATAAAGCTTAGAGCACTACTAAGATTATTATTTACATTGCATTGAAGTTCCCATATCATTAATGTCCACACGTGTAAAAGCCATGATGTGTAATTGTTGCCCCCCCCTCCCCCACAGGATTACAGCTTCGTGCAGACCCTGGATGACCACTCTTCAGCCATCACATCAGTGAGGTTCTACCAGGGCCAGAGCTCTCTGCAGATGGTGTCTTGCAGTGCAGACAGGTCCATCATATTCCGAAGTGCCACTATGGTACGTACTTTGGCAGCAAGAGTTTTGAGGAGCATACTGACACACACCTAATGATATATTATTGTTTTTATTTTGTGTGCTACTTTTACCTCTGCATTTTCTTATCAGGAATGTTTGAAATGAAACACTGATGAGTAGGGTGATAGTGATGGTTTTGGTGGTATTGATGGTTGTACTTTCCATGTATAGTGTTTATTCATCATTCATTATCATTTCTCAAACTTTAATTTAAATTATGATAAAATTTTGCCCTGTTCTGGTCTGTTCTTCTACATGTATACACCTTTGTAGTTCTTATACATACCATTGTTGTAGACCAACAGATTCTCTGGTGTCTTCTTTCTGTGTCATTCTTTGTGTCACCATGAAATACTGAGTTGGTTAGTGCTCCTTACATACTGAGGATGAGGGTGACTTGTGGTCTCCTGATTGATCTGCAACTCAGCACTGGGGTCTAACCTGTTCATTTCTCTTCTTTGTGTCACCTCAGGGACCTCATAACAAAAAAAGGCTGGTAAATGAACTTCATCTCTTCCCTGCTTGCCACCTTGTGTTATGGTTAATTTTTCTCGCATGAGTAGTGAGTGAAAGCTGCCAGCATCTGCTTGCAGGCCAGGCAGCTGTGCAGGCTGCTCCTCTCATCCAGGAAATTGTTCCACCTGATATTTGACACAAACAAAATGTATATCTTTCAATGCTATCTATTTACATCAGGTTTGAATGTTGAATGAATGCATGTGAGGCTCACCACATGAGGCAGTCTTTCCCTTTCTCTGCTTTATTGTTTTCCTGCACTTGGAACATACAGTCATTGCATTGTCAAAAGCAAAGTTCCTGAAGGTCTTAAAGCAGGGGCTGCTCATATACATACATGCTAGGCAGTGAATCCACTACATACAATTATTTTCATTAGTTCATGACAATGATTAGATTAGGTTTCCTGCAGCTTCCCACCATACACCAATGGTTTGCTCATCTGTCACTTTCTATCTATCAACTTCTCTATGATTATGAAAATCTGTAATCTCATTTTCTTGTTTTGACATTTCAGAATCCCCAGAATGAACTTTGGTTCTCTCGAGGCCACAACATTGCTGGAAAAACAACCTTGTATGACATGGAGGTCAGTGTCAGTGTTAAGTGTAGTCACAATGTACATGACAATAACAGAATAAGGTTTCAATAGATAAGGCAAATTTATGGATGTGGATGATCTGTGGAAATGGTAGATACGTTTCATACAGAGACTGCCATATATATTTTTAAACTTAGTCTTTTTTCCAACTCTCGTCATGTTTCATGTTGTGTCTTTTTTAGGTGGACCACGGCCAGCGCCACATCCTCACTGCCTGTCAGGACCGCAACATTCGTGTCTACAACGTGTCATCTGGGAAGCACTCCAAGACATTCAAGGGTTCTATTGGGGATGATGGAACACTAATCAAGGTGTGCAGGTGTCTTTTTATTGTATATTTGGTGTGTGAGCCTTCAGGGAACTTAGCAAAGCTTATGTAGACAATTTTATACTACCTTGATCTCCTCCCCCATGATGCAGGTTGTACTGGATCAGAGTGGAATCTATGCAGCCACCAGTTGTACAGACAAGAACATGTGTATATATGACTACTACTCTGGGGAATGTATGGCAACCATGTACGGACACTCAGAGCTGGTGACTGGCCTGCGCTTCACTGCTGATGGACGCCACCTCATCACTGTGTCAGGCGACGGCTGCATATTTGTGTGGAAGTAAGAAAACTGACCTCCAGGATGACTGCCAATTATGTTCAGGCACTTAGAGTAGTTAACGTAAGATTAATGTGAATGTATAGAGTAAGACAGTTGTACTTTGTAGACAAATACCTTGGAATATTTTGATGAAGGTGAGACAGGTGACAGTTAGAACACTGTTTATCACATGATTGTATTAACCCTTAACGTACGGTGATTGTTTCGGGACGATTGTAGTGTCGCATGCAGAGAAGCAAGGATCGTTCTGGGAATCGTGATTTTTTCACGCTAAATGTTAGAATCTCTCCCCCTCACAATTGGTCGTGGGGCAAGTGGAGGTATCTGGCAACTTTTCTTGCTCACCTCCTCGAGCCTTGAGTCATATGTTCCCACACAATAGGTCATCTTTTCCCATTTTGAGGCGACATCTCGCAAACCCCGTGACCTGGAGGAAGAAAACAGTACTCCGAGTTATGTTATGTCAGTGTTACTCGGTAGTGACATTGAGGATAGTGACGAAAATGAAGACAGTGAGTGATTTTTTTATTGAGACAGAAGAAAGTGAAGACTCTAGTAGTGATTCTGATAGTGATCTGGGAGACAGAGACCAACCCTCACAGCATTGTTCATAAACCTCATGTACTCCCCATGAGCAATGCACTGGTGTGTGTCAATCATGGTTGCCTCTACAGGACTGTGCTTGTCGGCCAAGTCACGTGAATCCCATTGCTAATAAGAGTTGCCAGATTCTCAATTATTATAGAAATCTACAACACTTGTAATATGTGGTTTCTTTTTCTTTTCTTGTTTTGCACATCATTTCATATATCTGAGTTCACATTTTCAAAACATGAAAGTGCAAAAGTTCCTACTTTTACATCAAATTCAAATGCCCGATAGGAGAGAGAGAGAGAGAGAGAGAGAGAGAGAGAGAGAGAGAGAGAGAGAGAGAGAGAGAGAGCACGCGCGCTGTGTTATCAGAGATTGGGGGGTATTTCTTCGCGGCGGGTTCTGTTGCAGATTCGGGGAGAATTTTTTGATATGCAATAACTTTGCTCTCAGAGGTCATAACATGTTAAAAACTACATCATTGTACTCAGAATAACAAAAAGAAATATGCTTTTATAAGGAAAAACATCTTTAAGCATCTTCGACAGGTGTGATTTTTCCCCACTGTAGCTCCCTGGATTTTAAAGGTTAATAGCATTTTTGTTTTCAAACAGCTTCATAACTAAGTAGGGGGAACCAATAATAAATGGTTGCAACAATGTTAGCTACAGTTAACTTAAAGCATCTTGTTTAGAAATTGGAGCAATTTTTGCTCTTGCTCAAGAAGGCTTGAGTTATAAATAGGTCTATTAGGACATAAAAAAGCAATAGTACTGTTATTTATTTTTTTTTTCTAGATTTTTTTGTTGTAGCTTTAGGTTTAGCTGACTATTTATATGTAGCTGTATGAGTAGAATAGTAAGGCTTATATAGAAACTAGATTTGTTTTCCAGTGTAAATGAAGTATCAGTAGGGAGTCATATGTTATAACACAGACAAGTATTAAGGTGCATTGAGTTGACATGCTCTTCCGATCTCCCACAGAATGCCTCACGACATGACCCAGACCATGATGGCCCGGTTGGCCCAGCAGGCTGAGAGGGCTGCCAAGGACAAGAGGAAAGTACCCAGACAACCCATTGACAATGAGGACTTCAGGCAAGGCTCAGAGAACATCTTTGACCAGAACGCCAATGAGCCAGAGGAGCCGGACTACAGGTGGGGAATTCATTTGTTTCCTACCTGACAAGTGACTTGTCTTGCCCAGGTCTTATATTTTAATTGTTGGGATTTGTTCTCCTGCTCAATCTGTGATGCTGTCCCATCTTCATTGTTACTTGCCTTTTATGTTTATTTTGTCTTAACACTTACAGCAATGTAAGAACCAACAATTAAGCTGCATGTTCTTCCTTTGATTTCCTTCATCTCCCCAACCCATATTCATCTAGATGAGTGAAAGTAACATTAGGGAGCCAAGATTAACTCTGTGATCTTCACTGGTCAGGTTCAGTATGGGGCAGCTTCCCCTATGGGCCAAGAAGCAGATGACTGAGCCACAGGGACCAGGGAATGGGGCAGGAGACAGGGGTGGAGTGGACATGCCCAAGGGACGGTGGGCACAGCGGCTGCATAACAACGCCATCACCTTCAAGAGTCACTATGACACAGACTCAGTCATTCCCTTCCCAGCCAGAGGTAAGCTGTGAAAAACATATTCTGAAAGCTGTAAGAAAATGTAAAGGAATGTGTAAATTTGAATGGAAGAAGAGTACGTTTTATCCAATGATTATTTAGGAAACTGTAAAATTAAGTATTTCTTGTGGATTGTTTTAAAATTGTAATATTCATTTTGTTAAATTGGATCCATTTTTTGTGATATCTTGTTTGGCATTTGGAAATAGTGCTGTGTTGGGCTGTTTTGTCCAATTCATGGAAATGTTAAAGTTGTAAATGTGTTGTTGATGTTGCAGACAAGCGTCACCCTGACTCAGAGTCAAGCAAAGACAGTTCACTGGAGGAGAACGTTGGGGTGCACAAACAGTACCTGGCAGGACCTCGCAAGGAGAACCACATGCTCCCCAACAAGCAGGTCTGTACACACACACACACACACACACACACACACACACACACACACACACACACACACACACACACACACACACACACACACACACACACACACACACACACACACACACACACACACACACACACACACACACACACACACACACACACACACACACACAATTTGGCTTCAGGAAAGGGAGGTCATGTGTAACAAATCTACTGAGCTTTTATTCAAGAGTGGTTGACAAAATACAGGAGAGAGAGGGATGGATGGACTGTGTATATTTGGATTTAAAGAAAGCTTTTGACAAGGTACCTCACGAGAGACTGTTATGGAAAGTAGAGATTTATGGAGGACTGAAAGGAAAAGTGTTAAAGTGGATGGAAAACTACTTGAGATGGAGGGAGATGAGAACGGTAATAAGGGATGCAAGGTCGGACTGGTTGGTGGTGGAGAGTGGAGTCCCACAAGGCTCAGTGCTGGCACCAATACTTTTCCTGGTATATATAAATGACATGCCAGAGGAGTAAACAGTTATATTAATTTGTTTGCGGATGATGCGAAGTTGTGTAGGTGTGTGAAGAGTGAAGAAGATTGTGAAATTTTACAGGCAGACCTGGATAAGATTTGGGAGTGGAGCAAGAGGTGGCAAATGGAATTTAATCTGAGCAAAAGTCATGTGATGGAGATGGGAAAGAGTGGAAGACGGCCAAGAGGGTCATATAAGATGGGTGAAGAAGTAGTGTTGAAAAAGGTGGAAAAGGAAAAGGATTTGGGAGTGATAATACAAGACCATGGGCAGTTTGAGGCTCATATTGATAAGATGTTTGGAGAAACGTATAATTTGATAAAAATATTGGATTAGCCTTCCATTATATGGATAAAGATATGATGAAGAAATTAATTAGTATGGTAATTAGACCAAGATTGGAATATGCTGGAGTGGTTTGGTCCCCTTATAAAAAGAAGCATATAAGGAAGTTGGAGAGATTGCAGAGAATGGCAACAAAAATGGTTCCGGAATTGGCAGAAATGACCTATGAGGAGAGATTAAAAGAAATGAATTTGCCTACCTTGGAACAAAGAAGAGAAAGAGGAGATTTAATACAGGTTTATAAACTGTTGAATGGACTGGATGAAGTGGATAATGAGCAAATGATGTTGAGAGAGGAAAACTTAAGTAGAACTACAAGATCGCATAGTAAAAAGATAGCCAAGGGAATATGCTTGAAGGATGTGAAAAAATATAGTTTCCCACAAAGATGTGTGGAGGTGTGGAATGGTTTGAGTGAGGAGGTGGTGTCAGCAAGGAGTGTGCATAGTTTTAAAGGAAAGTTGGATGTGTGTAGATATGGAGACGGGGCCACACGAGTATGATACCCAGGCCCTGTAAAATTACAACTAGGTGAATACAACTAGGTGAATACACAC
Organism: Portunus trituberculatus; assembly: GCF_017591435.1. Taxonomy (NCBI): domain Eukaryota; kingdom Metazoa; phylum Arthropoda; class Malacostraca; order Decapoda; family Portunidae; genus Portunus; species Portunus trituberculatus. The sequence goes on from NC_059297.1 coordinate 26,563,976, forward strand.
ACACACACACACACACACACACACACACACACACACACACACACACACACACACACACACACACACACACACACACACACACACACACACATGCTATACTTTATTCTTTTCTTTTAATGTTGGAGATACCAATATGCAATTAACTCGAAAGTTGTAATATATCTTCTTACTTAAATCAGAGCTTAAAATGCTTGATATCAACCTTTGAGATTGCTTCTAATAAAGCCATTTCATACAGGAAGAAGAAGAGGGAGTCATTCTCTTGCTTACAAAGCTTGTAAGATTTTAAGTCTGTAATGATCACTAAGAAAAAAGCCTGTGAATACAGATGAATGTCATGACATGCTGAATAATTTATTGATTTTTCTTTGCTCACTATGTACAGAAAGGCAGAAAGGAAAGTCAACTAATGGATTAGTTTACTCCTCAAAACTTTGCTTTTGTGTTACACATTCATAGTGTTTGCAGAATGTCTTCTATCAGTCTTGATTTCATCTCTTTCTGCCTGATTCAGAACCGTTATGAAATCTAACACTGAACTTCATTTTGACTAGACAGTATATATTGTAAAATTTATTTTTCATCTGTGTAGTCATGATAGGCTTTCTAGTAGCTTTATTGCTTTTATATATACAACCTAAAAATTAGTTTGAAAATTAAACTACGTTGTGTGTGCACCAATATCATCACATTTTAAGGATTTGAAAGTTTTGTTTAGTGTTAATTCCTCAAGTTATGAGCAACTTTTTAGCTTAAGTTTATATATACTTCCATATTTTATATTTCATCTTATGTAAGGATCACACTTATTCCTCAGAAGCACCTTATTGATTTAAGGCATCAGTATAACATTGTACCCAAGATACAGGATCTCTGTATTTTTTAGTAGAAAATATGTACTTATGCATGGCACTTACACAAATTTTATTTGTCTGAAAAATTATAAGGATTGATTAGAAAACACTGAGTGAATTTTGGAGCTTTCAAAGTTTGTGAGGAAGGGAGAGCATTTGTAATGAGGTGAGCACTTCATTGCTGCAAAAACTTTGCTCAGCAACTGCATGCTAATGATTCCATCCTCACACCTCTCCAGGATAACAGAAGATACGGCCATGCAGTGCACTAATACCAAGGCATTCAGTGAAATTTTGCATATGAATAGAAACATTATTGGTGATAGATGTTACTTTTTTCAGTTTCATTGTACATAAGAGAGTTGTAAGGTGCAGCTTGAGATCAGCACTTTTCATGCTTTTTTCCTTTAAGTGGTTGAGGCTTATGGCTTGACAGACTATAGCCATTCTGTTACACAATCTTCACAATGAGCAACTCATCCACAAACATTCTATGGAGAAAATATATATTCTTATATTTGTGTTACTTGTTGCTTTTGTTTGTTGTGGATGCAGCCTGGAAGTGTTATTTATTGAAGGTTAGGGAACAGAATGGCTCTGGCTGTGGCAGCTCAGAGGTGGTGAGTGAAGGATCCCATTGCATGTGTCTTTCTCATGCTTAACATTCCCTAACTTACAGGAGGCCAGTGCAGTTGCTGACTTTGTGCCTTGTCCAGACAGTTTAAAAGAGATTATTTCTGGGGAGAAAATTTTTAAGGTATTGGTTTCATATTTAGTTTCCTACATTACCATTGCTTATTATACTTGATAATTGCATGCACAGCACCTTCTATTGGTTCAAGGATGTAGAATTGTACCAGTTATTTAGAAAACTATCCCTCTTACTAGATAGTCCTTAGAACACTGTTGCATGTACTCTCTTCTTTTGTCTTGATTATGCACATCAGTCTTGCATTATTCTTTACTGTATATATTTGCAAATTGATTTACAATTTGATTGCATTCTTTTATTATATAAATTGAGAACTATAAATTGGAATCAATTATACTAGATTCAAATTTTCTATTTTGTGCATCTTTCATTTTTCATGTAAATTTGATTCAATTGATTTAATTGATTCTACATTCTTAAATCAGGGGAAAGGACAAAACCATCACATTCATAAATTTACAAATTCACAAACCTTTGTAGGTCTTGATTTGCCAGTAGTTCATAGAGCAGAGCATTAGTGGAAGAGGCAAAGAGGTGTTGACTTGAGATGTGGTGGCCAACAGGGAACCTCCAAGGTCAACACCAAGAGGGGAGGAGACTCTGACAGCCGCAACCGCCACCACACGGATGACAGTGACGTGAGCAGCCTGCGTGTGGACGGAGGCACGACAGACCACGATGGGGATATTGAGGACTGCAGCGAGCATGACGACGAGAGCACTGAGCCAGAGCACTCAGAGCATCTCATGTATTACCCCCACAATGATGACACTGCAAGGTTAGCAGCCACAGATAGGTAATGGAATGACTTGTGTGTGAAAATGAACGGAGGAAATTGAAAGGAATTGTGAGTGTTAAGTTTATGATATTCAGTAAATACAATCAACTCTCAATTAACATGAGTTTGAATAATGGGACTTATTCAATTTAACACGGGTTAACTTGATTCAGTGACATTGTGTGCACCCACGCTGCTTCTGGGGGGAACCACACTGAGACACTTTCGGCCAGATTCTTAAACAATACCTTCCACCTTCATCAGTTGAAGGATACTGTTCGGGAGAATGAATGCTATCCTTTGGTAGCTTGGGAAGTTGACTATCAGGCAGGATTTTGCCTAAATACCTATTATTATTATTTTTTCGTGAACTGATTGATTTTAGAAACTTAAAAAAATAGGTTATTGTTCAAATAGCCTTCTTATCAACACTTGTGATTGGAATGAAACCCAGTGGTGGAATCTACAAAACTTGTCGATAGCTCATCAATAATAACAAAGCCTTAGCAAATGAACAGATCTGAGGAAAAACATTGCCGCCAGCCTCAATCACCTCATCTCCATATCCTAAGTTTTCTATCAGAATTCGACTCAGCTTACGATCACTTGAATGTTTTTATCGCTTGATAAGTACCCATTTATGTAGATAGCTAGTGGATTGCCCTTTTCCCATAGCCTGCACAGTTGAAGGAGGTGGCAGTTCTCTCCCATGTTAAGGTCACACTATACAGCCACCTGTGCTTTTATTTAGAAGCATTTTTACTGTCTCGCCAAATCTTTTAATAAATCTTGCTCTGGCAGCAGTGATATGGCTGGTTCTCTTCATAAATTTTTCATGTTGCCTGGGGTGGAACGGTGAGGCAGTGTGGTCTGGATTACGTGGCTCAATCATTTGAAGTGATGGTAAACAAACATGACTATCAACCACCACTAAATTATACTTTTGGTTTATTTCATTAAATGCACTAATGATAAATGTATGAATATGGGATAATGTTCCTTGCATATAAAATCATACCACAAGTCATGTTGAATTGATAATTTCCTAATTCCTAGGACAAGAAAGATGTGATTTTTTTTTCTTTTTTTTTTCTTTTTTTATGTGACCTAGTAATGTATTAACAGTTTCTTAAGATTTGAGTAAAATTTCGCCAAAGTAGGTAGACTTTTCCAGTTGCCAGGAACTTAACTGCCTCTATTACCATTGTTTTTTATGAGAAAAGTATGTTTGAATAACACAATTTTGAATAACATGACATCTCCAAGAACGTAACCCTTGCTTTAATTGAGTGTTGGCTGTAAGTGACTAATTCAACCCATAAAATTCTAATGCACTATAAGCATTGTCATCTAGAAATAGAACCATAGATCAGTTTGACTCCACTTTCTCTTTATATCTCACCCACTCACTGTACACATTAAGGGTCAACCAAATTAAGACCTTCATGTTTCCACAGTGACTTCACCGTCAATGCCATGGATGTGGAGGAGTTGCGGCGGTCACAGCGGCGCCACAGGAAGGCTCGACCTGAGAGACCAACAGACATCCCCCTCATGTCCGTCTCTGGCTCTCAGGATTCAGATGATGATGATGAGGTAAAGTGCTAGGGCATGCAGGGTTGAGGGCTACTTGTGTGATTAGTTTTCATGTGTAAATGCCTTTAGATATTAACAGATGCCTTTCTCATGTCTGTCTCTGGCTCTAAAAAAATGTTTTGAACATTTAAACCACCTTATTCAATGTTCAACACTGAAATAAAAGAGTTAATTACTATACAAGAAGTATACAGTTCTAAAAATTTGCCTTACCAAGAACAGATGAATTAAAGATGTAGCTTTCCCCACCTAACCTCTCTCACCTCCTTACCCTCTGTCTCTGTCTTTCTTTCTCTCCCTCTGTGTCAATCTAAATTGGCGAGTTTCTGAAGTTATTTCTGAAATCCTTCTAACTTTAGTTCTACATCGCCAATGAGTTAAAAATCAAGGCGTGCTCTCTAGAGAAAGTCTTCCACGATCTTAAATGTGGCATTTGCACAAGAAAGTGTGATCGAGTGCTAAGTGCTAATATCTTTACACACACCTTACACATGCAGTCTCACTGTGGACTATTGTCCTACTGCAAGCTTGCCATAAGGCTATCCTCACAGCTAATCTAAGGTAGTAAAATGCAATGTGAACAAGTACTTCCAGGAAGAAGTACGAGAGAGAGAGAGAGAGAGAGAGAGAGAGAGAGAGAGAGAGGGAGAGAGAGAGAGAGAGAGAGAGAGAGAGAGAGAGAGAGAGAGAGAGAGAGAGAGAGAGAGAGAGAGACCAGAACAGGTAAGTTTGGAAAAGTGGCTGTGTTGACATTCTGTTAAGTTTCCGCTGCTATGGACTACTGTTCTGCTGCAAGCTCACCATATGGCCACCCTCACAGCCTTTCTAAGGCTGAGAGAGAGAGAGAGAGAGAGAGAGAGAGAGAGAGAGAGAGAGAGAGAGAGAGAGAGAGAGAGAGAGAGAGAATGAATGTGGATGGACCTGCAGCCTGCTGGTGTGACTTGCAAGTTTTGCATTATTGTTTGAATGTTGTTGGGCAAGCAAGGATAATGACACTGCTACACTGAGAGAGAGAGAGAGAGAGATAGAGATAGAGAGAGAGAGAGGGAGATGTTCAGAGAAGCAATTGTGTTATTACTTTCCACCGTCACTCAGGACAATTTGCTCATTATGTCATGCAGAAGAAGAAAACCTTGTCCACTTCATACTAAATTACCCTCAGTTAAAAGAAGAAAAATGAAATTGTAGACATCCAAAGACTGGTAAATGAAGACAGAAATCAAGGGATTGAGGAGTTTATGTCATCTTCACTTCGTCAACCCAGGCTTGCCTGGGTCTCTCTCTCTCTCTCTCTCTCTCTCTCTCTCTCTCTCTCTCTCTCTCTCTCTCTCTCTCTCTCTCTCTCTCTCTCTCTCTCTCTCTCTCTCTCTCTCTCTCTCTCTCTCTCTCTCTCTCTCTCTCTCAGTGTAGCAGTGTCATTATCCTTGCTTGCCCAACAACACGAGAAAACTAATAGCGTTGCTCGCCACCATGGCTTGACTTTATCAACTGTCTCTACTATTTTCAAGTCAGCAGACTCTTTTAAGAAGTCTAGTGAGACTGTATCTTCCTTGCAAGCTAAAAGAACCACCTGAACTCATGACTGCAATGAATAAAATGGAAAGTCTTGTGGAAATGTGGTACATAAATTTTGTATGTGGTACAATGATGCGCCCTTTGTTTACATTCCACAGGTTGCCTGTTAGTGTCTTTCCCGCTCCACTCTCCCTCCCTTCATAAATTTAAGATCATCAACATTATAAAGTTACTTACATATATACATTAGTGTACATTATAATGACTTAGTCTTAAATTAAACTGCTTAAATGTTTAACTTCATAATTTTTACTTTCATTAAAACTTTTACTGTAGTATGATGCACTCTCGCTTTGTTTACTCTCAATGGAATTTCAAGTTAGGGGTCACACTTGTTATAATTGGTTCAATTAACGAAAATTTATGCAACAAACGTCTTTTTTAGGAATGTAACCCGTTCATTAAGCGGAGGTTAACTGTACTGTCCCAGGGTTTGGCAAAGAGCTGACAAGTGAGGACACTTGTTTAACCTTTACTTTAGTAAGATACAAATTTTTGTCGAAGGTGATAGAATAAGGATAAGAGTAAGCTTAGTGAATACTTTAATAACTATACATTTGCCTAGTCTAAGCAAACTATACATTGGTAGAACAGGATATGTTAAATTTTCCTCAAGTCCTGCACCAGACTCACCAGCAAAGATGTTTCAGGTTTCCACACCGAGTGCTGACACAGCTGAGCGTAACATCATGTCCATGCTGAGTGTGAGCACAGAGAGCATTGACCGTGTGGGGCGGCGTGAAAACTTCCTCAAGACTAACTTTGAATCCTTGGAGGGAGAGACTACACGACCTGAGAAGGAAGTCAAGAACAAGAACAGGTGTGTCTTATATGTTTGTATTGTGCATTATTGTATCATTATATTTACTGATGTAGAGGGATGAAAATAAGATATACAATTCAATATGTTGAGAGTTTTTGGTGCAAGTAGTACAATCAATGCCTGAAATGCATTTCCAATATATTGATGATCATAATGTATTGAATTTTCCATCAACTTTAATGTTAAAAAAAAATCCTTGAACAATAGTCTGTCTGGAAGAAATTTTTTTTTTATTATTATTATTTAATATATGGAAAATTCTGTCATTCCATTTACTACAATATTGTTGTTAGAAAAAAGTTTGTATTTTTCTAGTATATCCTACAAGTTCAATGCAAGAAATAAGGATACACAGATGTCAAATAAGAGAGAAGAGTTAATGAAGAGAATTGAAGAAACGAAAAAGAAGCTCCAGAGTGTAAGTACAATAGATTTCAAAATGAACTTGTGATAAGACAGAGTTCATATGTTTCATACTCTTTCATATGTTTCATACTCTTTTAGATATGAACAAATTGTCTACTCTTTTATTCTAATTACATGTCTTCCTTTATAGATTGGATACAAATCAAATCTAAGGAACAGCAAGAGTATCTCAGATCTGAGCAACATTCCAGAGAAAGATACGTCCTATGTGTCTGGAAACCAAGGTAACCAACCAGTGTGTGATGATAACTTTTTCTACCTCTCAGCTCCTGTGGCTTCCCCTGCCACTCACTCAGTCACCTCCAGTATTCAGCAGCTCTTCCACACCAGTGGTGCCAGGACAGTGCACAATGCCATAGAGGACATGCCTGAGCTGCTGTATGGCTGTCTTCCCCGACACGCCTCCAGTAGCATACCAGAGTTAGGTTCTAGTTACTTTTCAGATTATGGAAACAGTGTTTGTGATAGTGGAGTTGAAAACCTCAGGAAGATAGGTGCAGCCATGTTTGATAGTAGTGCTGTTCCTAAGGACCAACAGAGGACAGGTAAGCAACTTCTGGCTCAACTGGAAAGAGACCTACTGGAAGTTGACCTCCTGATGGGCTGTTCCTCATCCCCTCAAGAGGTAGACACAGATTCCTTGGAGGAGACACTACGAAGTCTCTCTTTGTTGAGCTCACATGAGCCGCTCTTCAGGAAGGTCCATCAAACTCACCACAGATCCACCGATGACTCAGACAGTGACACTGTGAAGAGCGAGACGTCAAACTTTAGCTGTGATAGTTTAGAAGACAAGGACCTTGAGGATGAGGAGGAACCAACACCCGTGAAGGAATGCAAAAGTGTTGTTCCTCCACAGCCAGTTAGTGAAGCTGCCATGAGCAAAACTCTTCCTTATCCACGGAGAAAGAGACAAAGGTGGCAGAGACTCTCCCTGGAAGGTGTGACTAAAGCAAAGCCCAATGACTATGAATCTGATGTTTTCCCAACCAATGAAGGTCCAAGTTCGAGCTCTCAGGTATTTCGAACATCTTCCGACACAGCCTTGGCCAACAGCGACAGCAGCCACTCCGATGTGCAGACCCCAACAAATCCTCCTTTTTTCTCAGTCAAGTCTCCTGGACCCACAGTGAGCACAGTGATTCCAGTGGCACAATGTGATCACTCGGGCCAGTCAAGCAAACCCCATACCAATGGTGATGGTGACGTTTCCATGGTTACTATAGAGACTCATTCCTATAGACTGGAACACTCTGCCTCCATTCCCTTCCCCATCCCTCAGCCCCCCATGGTGGAGCAGCTCAAGAGAGAGAGCAGAGAGACCTCTCCCCATTGCCAGCCTCTCAAGGGACAGGCTGCTCTTCCACCAGCAAATGTAGTTGATGAAGAGGACTTTCCAGTGGTGCAGGCACAGCCCCTTCCCCCTGGGCCTCCCCCTGCCGTCTACCTGCCGTCCTCACAGCCATCCCTTCCCCAGGGAGTTATTCCTGCCCCAGGCAGAGCCCACCGAGTTCTGCTGGCCAAGAAGGTCACCATACAGCAAGTACTTCCCTCCAAACGTAAGCTCGGATACCTTGTTGCGCCTGGCTGCTCATGGCATGAGGAATGATCCAGCAGGATGAAAGACTCCTCACCTCATTATGTTGCTCCCTTATTTTTTGTAACCCGTAACATCTTATTTACTCTTTCTTCTTTTCAGGAATTTTTAAAATTTGGGTTTTGTTTCTTTATGTTAGCTTTTATTGTGATTTTGCATGATTTTGTATACATAATTAATCTTTTTATTTATTTTTTGCTTCTCTGCAGTGTTTAGGTATATTTAAGTTTAACTGCTGTGTTGCCATAAATTGTTTCCCTGAGTGAGCTTGGCCAAGTTGTCCGAGTGTTCATCACTGGCTTGTGTCTGACTATAGCATGGTATAATCGGCCTGAATGCTTTTATGTCACAAGTAAACCAAATGATGTCTCGGAAAACATTTATGACCTAAATATCCATTATTTCTTTTGTCATGTTTTGTTTTAAAGTTTCACTTCCAAATGCTTAATGTCAGTGCACGTGTCTTGTGAAGCACAGTTGCATAGTTTCCTGCATGATGAATGGATTCAGAAAAAAATATTCAGCCTTTTTTCCCTTTCTTTTTCAAGGCTTTTATTTGACATTTCATTAAACAGATGTGTGTTGTGAAGACAAGAATCATGAATAGCGTTTAGCTAATAACAGTTTTCCCATAAAAGTGACTCCCATACATTCTATAAGATGTGCTTCACGGAAGAAATACTCGTTAAGCAGCTGATAGCACCAAGTTGTCTGAATCCACTCGTGTGCATGTGTGCCGTTGTTTGTAGATGGTGGGAGTGGCGACAGTGGCTTCAGCAGCAGCCATGGTGGTGGCGGTGGTGGGTTGCGGCGGGCGTGTTCCCTCAGTGACCTCACCAACCCCGGGGCACCGCGACGCCTCCTCCCAACACCACCCTCGGGTATGCTTGCACCCGCACCTGCTGCTGTCTGTGTGTGTGTGTGTGTGTGTGTGTGTGTGTGTGTGTGTGTGTGTGTGTGTGTGTGTGTGTGTGTGTGTGTGTGTGTTTACCTAATTGTATTTACCTAATTGTAACATACGGGAAAGGAGCTATGCTCGTACTGTCCTGTCTCCATATCTACTAATGTCCAGCTTTTTCTTAAAATCATGAATATTCCTTGCGTTGACCACTTCCACGTCTAAACTATTCCATGCTTCCACCCTTCTATGAGGAAGCTATATTTTTCACATCTCTCCTATAAGTGGCCATTTTAGTTTTTCCCATGCCCTCTCGACACTCTTTCATTCCACATACACAGATCTTCCCTATCCATTTTTTCCATGCCAATCATCACTCTGTATATTGCTATCAGGTCTCCCCTTTCTCTTCTGTTTTCCAGGGTCGGAAGTTGCATTCTGTTCAGTCTGTCTTCATAAGTCAAATCTCTTAAGTCAGGCACCATTTTTGTTGCAGCCCTCTGTACTTTCTCTAGTTTCCTTATGTGTTTCTTTAAGTTCGGAGCCCACTGTATTGTTGCATATTCAAGCCTTGGTCTTATCATTGCAGTAATTATTTTCTTCATCATTTCTTCATCTAAATATCTGAACGCCACTCTTATGTTCCTCAATAAGTTCAATACTTCTCCAATTATTTTGTTTATATGTCTCTCTGGCGATAGGTCATTGGTAATTGTCACCCCAAGGTCTTTTTCTTCATGACTGGTTTTATGTCTTCATTTCCTATCTTGTACATACTCCTGATTCTTCTTTCACTCTTGCCAAACTCTAATTTCTTGCATTTTGTCGTGTTGAACTCCATTTGCCATGTACAGCTCCATTTCCATATTCTGTCCAAGTCTTCCTGGAGTAGTTCGCAATCTTTGTCACATCTCACTTTTCTTAACAATTTTGCATCGTCTGCAAATAGGCTCACATAACTGGACACCCCATCCACCATGTCATTTATGTAGACCGCAAACATTACTGGTGCCAACACTGATCCCTGTGGGACTCCACTCTCCACCAAGCCCCATTCTGATGGTCTGTCCTTAATTATTGTTCTCATTTCTCTTCCTACCAAAAGTCTTCCATCCATTTTAGTAAACTGCCATGCACTCCTCCTACCATTTCAAGTTTCCAGATCAGTCTCCGGTGTGGTACCTTATCAAAGGCCTTTTTTAAATCCAGATATATTCCATCAGCCCAACCATCTCTTTCCTGTATTACATCTATCACCCTCGAATAGTAACATATCAGGTTTGTCGTGCATGAACGCCCTTTTCTAAAACCAAATTGACACTCACAAAGTATGTCATTTTCTCCAAGAAGTCTGTCCATCTATTCTTCACCACCCTCTCACACATCTTAGCTACCACACTTGTAAGTGACACTGGTCTATAGTTCAATGGGTCTCTCTTGTTACCTGATTTATAAATTGGGACAATGTTAGCTCTTTTCCAGTCTTGGGGCACTACACCTTCCCTTAATGAGGCATCAATTACTTCACAAACTTTTTCTGCCAGTTGCTCCTGCATTCTCTTAAAATCCATCCTGATACCCCATCAGGTCCCACAGCTTTTCTCACTTCTAGACTCCCCATCATATTCTTGATCTCCTCCACAGTTACTTGAAACTCCTTCATAATCCCTTTCTGTTCCATTACCAGTGGCTTGTCAAAAGCAGTCTCCTTTGTGAATACCTTCCGAAAGCATCCATTCATAGCCTCTGCCATTTCCCTGGGATCCTCACTGCAAACTCCATTTACTTCTAAACTTTCAATACTTTCTCTATTTTTGATGTTGTTGTTCACATGTCTGTAAAAAAGCCTTGGTTGGTCTTTACATTTATCAATTATATCCTTTTCTTGTTTCTTTCTTTCTTCTCTTCTAATCAACACATATTCATTTCTTGCTCTTTTGTAACTTTCCCACTGCTTAATCCGTCTTTTCCTTCTCCACCTCTTCCATGCATCCTCTTTTCTTGTTCTAGCCTTTTCACATCTATCGTTAAACCAGTCCTGCTTTCCAACTTCTCTATGTTGTCTTATTGGTACAAATTTTTCTCACCTTCTTTGTATATTTTTATAAATTCCTTCCACTTTTCATTTGCTCCCTTAGCACTCTTGAATTTCATCCAATTTGTCTCTTGAAAGAATTTCCTTAGGTTTCCAAAATCTGTCTTGGCATAATTCCATCTTCCCACTTTATATTCTTCATTTCTTCTAGATTTCTCTTCATCTATCACCTTGAACTCCAAAACTGCATGATCACTCTTTGCTAAAGGGCACTCCACCCTCATCTCCTCAATGACCATTGGCTCTGTACTAAAGACCAAGTCCAGTCTTGACGATGCTCCCTCTCCTCCAAACCTAGTATCTTCTTTGACCCACTGAGTTAACACATTTTCCATTGCCAGTGTCAATAGTGTATTTCCCCATGTTGTCTCTGATCCCTCCATTGACCAGTCCTCCCAACACACCTCTTTACAATTAAAATCTCCCATCATTATAGTTCGTTCACAGCCACCCAACATTTCTTCCAGACATGTTCCTGTATCTCTTATCATTTCTTCATATTCCTGTACTGACCATGCATTTGTCTTAGGTGGTACGTACACCACTATGTAGTGCCTCTTTTTTTCCTTCATTAGTTTCTGCTCTGATCTTTAGCACTTCTGCCTTTCCCATACCTTCTTTCACTTGATCCACCTTTATATCTTTTTAACCAGCAACATCACTCCTCCTCCCATCTTACCTACTCTATTTCTTTTCCAAACATTATATTTCCTTCTCCAACCATCATCAGGTCTTCTCCCTCTCTCAGTTTTGTTTCAGTAAGACCCACAATATCTGGGTTCTTATCCCTCAAGTAATCGTTGAGTTCTAAAATCCCCGATATCACTCCATTTATGTTGGAATACATTACATTCCGCTCATACGTAAGTTTCTTTAGTCCTTTCTTACTGTACTTTTCTGGGTTATGAACCACTTCCTCAGTCTCATATCCAAGATTCTCCAGAAAAACTCTTTCTTCTCCTCTTCTGTCCTCTCTTCATTTTTTTCAAAGCCTCCTTTCTCAACTCATTTAACATTTCTCTTTCCTTTTCACCGAGATCTCTTCTCAACCAAATCTTCCTTGTTGTTTCCTGCTGGGCTAACCTCCATGACTTCTCCACCAATTCATCTACATCCTTTTGTGACTTAAATTTGATTCTTACTGGCCTCATACCTTCTCCTGTGAACTTTCCAATTCTATGGAAGTCCTCTATTTCTTGTACTAGGTCTTTTCCCTCCTCCTGCACCACATTAATGATATTATTTATCACCTTTTTTATGTTTTTCTCTCTCCATTTTACTCGGTGTCTTATCCTCCTCCACACCAAATATCACCACACATCTCTTTTTGTCTACAGTTTCCCTCACCAATGTCTCATTTGACTTAATAACCTTCACAACTTTCTCAGCAATCTTCTCTTCTATGATCTGTTGATCTATAATTTCAGCAAGGCCCAAAGTTTTCTCCCCAGACTCTTTGATTTCCTTTTCCAGACTTGCAACTTTGTAATTTACCTCCTTTCTTTCCACTTCCTGACTTTTTTTCCATTCAGCCTGCTTCTCCATCACTTTTCCTAAAGATTCTCCACATTTGTCGCAATTCACTTTAATTAACTTAACTTCCTCTTTCAGTACTGCATTTTCTGTCTTCATTTCAGCGCACTCTTTCAGCACATTGTTATGACTCTTTTCCAGTTCGCCATACTTTTCAAATAGTTTTTCAATTTTTCCTTCTAATTCCAGAATTTTCTTGACATAGACGCTCTTTTCCATTGTACCTTGGAAGCCTGTGAAGTCTAATTTCTCTTCCGAATATGCGGCCGCCATGTTGCGCAGATGTAAACAACTCCCAGCTGATGGTTCCAACGCAGGTTACAGTTAAAATTCACCTTCCCTGGACATTACTTGCTTCTCAACAGTTAACATATGGAGACGGGACAAACATTACATGCTCCTTACCCACCTTAGTTACTCTTAGGGAACGGCAACACTAGTAGTAAAGATGATTTCTCCGGAGCTCAGCGACCGCGTCTTCGTGTGTGTGTGTGTGTGTGTGTGTGTGTGTGTGTGTGTGTGTGTGTGTGTGTGTGTGTGTGTGTGTGTGTGTGTGTGTGTGTGTGTGTGTGTGTGTGTGTGTGTGTGTGTGTGTGTGTGTGTGTGTGTGTGTGTGTGTGTGTGTGTGTGTGTGTGTGTGTGTGTGTGTGTGTGTGTGTGTGTGTGTGTGTGTGTGTGTGTGTGTGTCCCCAAGTAAGGCCTATAGTGCCTGTTGGCACACTTGAAGAATATGTATTTAGGAAGTGCTGTTCAGCTTTCACCCATTAGTGGCACCAACAATTTTATTTAAAGTGGTACCCATATTAGGGCCCATTTCACCACCCAAGCTCATTTTGAGTGTAACCACCTAGAACCTGGGTATCATGGTGACATGTACGTAACTTTAAACCACTCAAGAAATGGCAAAGTGTTTTAAGGCTGTACATAGTGGGATTTGAACCTACGCATGGACATCTGCCTTATCCCATGCTCACCACCTTATCCACTGCACCACCACCTCTGTATGTGTGTGTGTGTGTGTGTGTGTGTGTGTGTGTGTGTGTGTGTGTGTGTGTGTGTGTGTGTGTCTGTCTGTCTGTCTGTCTGACTGGCTTACTGTGTGCTGCCCACCTCATGTACTCTTGCTGCACACTGTGATGAGTAACTAACTACTCGTAATCTTTGACACCTTTCAGTCTCTACATATGTAGTGTTTTATTGTTATATTTTTTACTTTTAGTTTCTGCTTTGAACAAGATTTTTTTTTGCTCTGGACAGAATCATTTGAATATACTTTCCTAATATTCATTTAATTTTTAGATTTGTTTATTTTTCTATTTTTGTTGTTTCCTGTGAAAAAAATGGGAATATTTACAACAGTACTGATGAACTAAAATGTTCCTGAAAACTGTTGCACACAGCATGCAGTACTAGTGTGTTTGCAGAAACCCTCAGTGTAAATTCTCTTTAAAATGTTTGTCTCTGGCTGCTTAGTGTTTCTGCTACGACATTTCATAGTTTTTTTTTTTTTTTTTTTTTTTTTTTGCAGGGAGGGTGGGCACTCATATTGTATAGAAAGATGCAGGAGTGTTGAACAGTGAGTGCATCCAGAGCTGTACATAGTTCTCACAGGCAAACATGAAGTCACTGAAGTAAAAGGAGGCAAGAATTAACATTGAGTCGTGCAGACTAACAATGTCACCAAAAGGAAAGGATTAGTCACAAAAGAAAAAAATATTGTATGTCTCTGGAATTATTTTAGTATATAACCTGGTCACAGCACAGGCTATACTTTCACTTGCCCATAAGGAGAAAAAGTTAAAGGAGACTTGAAATGTAGTTTAAGTTGTTTAAGTAGCATAATTCTACATTGGGAATGATATTATCAGAGTTATCAGTAGCATCAGAATATCAGTCAGGCATAGAGGTTTACACACTCAACGTTCATCACAGTGAGATGTAATGGGTCCAAATCCCTTTGTATGGAAGACATACAGGATGGAAGCTGAAGAGTTTTAACCTTACAATCCAGAAATCACTTCAAGATGCCCAAGGCTAGCATGGCGTTATACAAAGCTTAATCCACCTTGATTAAATGCGAAGGTGTTTGTCATGTGATGATCTCATGGCTGTAGGCTAATAATGAAGATATTCAGTGACATTCATAATGTAGACATGCATATTGTTTTAATGATGTGTGTTTGTTGTGCTCTAGAATGGAGTAACTTGATTGCAACATCCATGTCTTGAAAGTATTTCCCCTTCCTGCAAGGGAATGTTGTGGCAGCATGGCAGTGAACATGTTTTGGATTCACAGCAGTATGTTAGAAAACCTAGTAGTTCTAAATGTTTTAACTTCTAATAAGATCAGTGTAATTGTGCTCCTCTGTGTTGTGTTGCTTGCATATCGTAATATTTTGTTTCCTTGGTGTGCTGTGACCATTTAAAGACTTATAGTCATGGTTATTATCATTTTTGATAAGTTTGACAGTTTCTGTGAGTGTCAAGGTGACATACAAATACCGAGATGTATTTTTAAAAATACATACTTAATATTCATAGTAGAATCAGAACCTTTAATGTGATGAAATTCATCCTTGAGATTCACTGAACAATCTATCTCTTGCATATATTCTTTGTTGAACTGTCAAAGAAATTTAAGAAATTGCTTGTTCAGAGCAATAATTTATCTTAATTCATGTAAGATTTATGGAAGAAAATGTTACCTTGATTACTGTTACCACTCAGCAGCTTATTAGTGTGCCTGAATGTGCTGAGGTCTGTGTGTATGAGAGAGAGAGAGAGAGAGAGAGAGAGAGAGAGAGAGAGAGAGAGAGAGAGAGAGAGAGAGAGAGAGAGAGAGAGAGAGAGAGAGAGAGAGAGAGAGAGAGAGAGAGAATGGGTTAATAGTTATTCAACAGAAGTCTTCATATTCCCTGCCCAATGTCCAGGGTGCCAGAAAACTAAATTGTATATTTAACCATTCCTTTACAGACCAAGCAGAGGATTATAGTGAAGGTCTGTTGCTGTTCAGCCTTTGTAGCTGGCCAAGCATTGTGTTCCAATCTCCCTTGTAATTTGTAGACATCATAGTATTGCAGTATTTCTTGGCATGGACCATGTAAAGTTTTTTTCCCTTATGATAGAACTCTTAGCTGTCTTTGTTGAGTGACCTGACCTGACCTGACCTATCTGGTGAAGTGAAACCTGTATTATGTCATTTTTATCTGAGATCATACTTTGTACTTTTGATATCTTGTTGGATAGTATTGGTGGCCTTATGGTTTGTGGCTTTTAAAAGTCTAGTAACTTTCTGCCTCACTTCTGAGTTTTGAATTTTATTTTACTCATCCTCTGATATGCTGCTGATCTAGCAACAAAACTTGTCAGTGGATAGATTACTAGCAGATCAGAGAATTTGAGAGAAAGGGTATTACACATTAGAAGCAAGTGTGGCAAAATACTTGACTTTTGAATGTGACAGTACAACTTCTTGTAGTAGACACTTATTTTTAATTTCATTAACACTGTAGAACTGGAAGTTTTTTTTTTTTTTTTTTAATATGAAGACTTCTGGTGTAGATTTATTACCTGGACTTTTTCAGACACCATAAGCCAGAGTTTTAACATGTACTGTAAATCCTTCTTAACAAACATACCACAGGGAGACATGTCTACACTCAGTGAAGCACAGCTTTTTCTGCTTTATTTGTACAAAATAAAACTCAAACCAGCAATAGACAATAGATTGAGAAATGACAGATTCACACCACAGAGAAACATATCTACACTCAATTAAATTTGGGTGACTAACACATTCTTTACAGCCCATTGTATACATAACAAGGCTATCAGAAACTATTGTAGCAATATTGATACAACAGAATCACACCATCAGAAAACCTATGCACACTCAGTTAGTGGGAATATTCATACAACAAACTGAAGAATTACATATCCATTAAGAGTAATCCTTTACTGTAGCCAGCTCTCCTATTTAGCAGTATGTAGTAAACTCAGAACATTCTGGCCAAGGTTTTTTCCTGTTGCTGTCATATGTAATATTTCTATGATTAACTCAATTCCTTGATAGGAAGTAGCATCTGATCTTAAATCTTAAAAAAAAAACTTTTTTTTTTTTTTTTGTGTGTGTGTGTGTGTGTGTGTGTGCAGACAGCAGGATACCTTAGTTTTGGTTATAGTGTACTATGACCAAGCTGCATTAACTGTTCAGAAAAGACGATGTTAAACAATATGATATTTCTTGAAGTCATTTGAGAGTAACTAACAGTAACATTTAGCTAGCAAGTATTAATCATTTAATATTTGAAGTTTCTATTTTTGTTCATACTATTAACAATGCATGTCCTCACCTTGCCCTGTAGCCGGAGCAAAGAAGAGTGGCACCAAGAGCAAGTCACCAGGACGGTCTTACTCCTCGTCCCTGTCTCGCTCCAGCTCCATCGGGGTGTTGAACCAGGTGATGCACATGGCAGGAGTATGGTAGTTACTTTGGCTCACTCAGTCACATTGCAGTCAGACCAAAGAAAGTATAGCATTGCTTAGTAATTCCTACACTTAGGGGCCAATGGGTCTTCAGGCACACAGGTTTGAATCAGACCATGGTATGAGATAAGGGTGATTGTTCCCAAATGCCAAAGTTTACTGTTGCAGATCCTATCTTAGCCTTGATGATGATGAACCCATATGAAAAAAATTAGAATAAAAAAAATTGTTTAGCCAGTTCTTGTTGGAGA
Organism: Portunus trituberculatus; assembly: GCF_017591435.1. Taxonomy (NCBI): domain Eukaryota; kingdom Metazoa; phylum Arthropoda; class Malacostraca; order Decapoda; family Portunidae; genus Portunus; species Portunus trituberculatus. The sequence goes on from NC_059297.1 coordinate 26,581,599, forward strand.
AGTTCAGTGTTTCTATCTTAATAAATAGACTGGTGAGGACAACAGTCGAGGGGAGCGCACAATGAGGCCCACCATCTCATCCATGAACAAAATGACCCCAAGAGCTCTGAAGAGGAAGGCTTCACTCTCCCAGGCTGTGTCAACAGGTAACTCATTTACAGGTGGTCTTGATAACCTCGTAAGATTAACATTTTTGCTTTTTTATGATTAATTATTCTTATGACCTTTTCCCTTGTTCTTTTCTGTTCACGAGACTTGAGTAGTGTTGTTGTCTTGTAGCATATCTTGGACAACTAATAATGAGTGTTTTAAATCTGACACTGTAGTTTGAGTAAGTCCATCATGAGTTACTGTTGCAGGTGACATCCGCCAGTTCCATGAAGACTCCAGCTCAGAGGACACATCTCCCTCTGACCACAAAAACACACGGAGCCGCTCACACGGTGGAGACAGGTGAGTGTTCACTTGTATACTGCAGGTGGTTTTGTATTCCTCTTCATTTTGTGGTTGGAAGATTTCACTAGAGTAAGTAATTTTTAAGGAAGTAGGTATGGAATTCATATATCAGGACAAAATCATACATAACTTTTTGTCTTGGCATTATTTAGTGTTAATGATTGTGTTGGTGTAATGATTCTAAGAGAGAGAGAGAGAGAGAGAGAGAGAGAGAGAGAGAGAGAGAGAGAGAGAGAGAGAGAGAGAGAGAGAGAGAGAGAGAGAGAGAGAGAGAGAGAGAGAGAGAGAGAGAGAGAGAGAGAGAGAGAGAAATATACATTGGTCTTGATCTTGATTTTGTGAAGCTATCTATTTCTTTAAGAGCATCCCAATTATCCTCATGATATGACCCCCTGGGAGCTACCTGGAACTTTCTCCGTTGTTTGTGTTCGTAAAGCTTCATTGTTTGCATGTTGTGTTGTGTTTCCAGCATGAGTTTTATGGTAATTTATGTACATAATTCTTAGCCAGTTTGTGTGATTACTTTCCATGATTTTATTTTGAGGTCATGTCATCCCCCTGCCATAACTTATATACTTAAGTCATACAGTTCTCTTATATTCATATGGGTTGCTTTGAAAAAAAAAATTACCTTTGAGGTCATGTCATCCCCCTGCCATAACTTATATACTTAAGTCATACAGTTCTCTTATATTCATATGGGTTGCTTTGAAAAAAAAAATTACCTAAGTACAGTGGTGCTAAAATATGTCTGAAATTTAGTTCCTAAAAGACATGTATACTCATTTAGATCTTTCATTGTACATAGTCACATTGGGAATTATTAACTTCAATTCTTTTTATCCATGTAAAATGGAGTCTTACAAAATAATCCATCACATACCAAGGGTAAATATCTATTTAATTCCATGTTGGCAGGAATTAAGATTGTGAAACTGATTTTTGCAAAAATTTTCTTTACATGTTGCTTGAACCGAGTTACTTGTTAATGGATCAAGTTTGTGTGGTACAGGCATCTTTCGGATGAAAGTGTTATTTTATTCTTCTCCATCATTTAAAGTAGAACCTCCTTTCCGTATCACACATTCATTAATTTCTTTGGTTGTATTTCACTTGAATGCCATCAGACATTGTAACCCTTCACTACAGACTTGAAATTACATTTTGTGATTTTGATATCCTTTTGCAGCTTTTAAAAATTTTGTTTATTACATTTTCTTGTCTTGTTTCCTAATGATTCCTGTGCCTTGGTGATAAAACCTTCTAATATTGTGCAGAGTTATTGGTTTCAGTCATGCAGTAAAACCAGAATTCCTAAAAGAGGGATAAATATAAGTGTAGGCAAAAGAATACCATACTTAATTATTGGCATGTGAGAATTACATTGACAAAATAAGCAGACACATTTTCTTTTCAAAGCACAAAAGGCACAGTGTTGCTCTACCTTGCTTTCTCATCATATCTTTTCATTTGTGTATTTGTGTTAAAAATTGCTTTTTTTCAAGCAGATGAGTTTCATTTTTTTTTTTTTTTATGGGAGTGTGTCATAAGTCTTAGAAGATTTATGGTTAGGTATTCATAAAGTTCAGTGTTTAGTAAACTAGTGTTGATAGAGGCTATTGATGAGGTGTGTGGTTTGAGCATAGGAGTCATTATGTATCCTAGTGCCTGTTGTGTGAAAATTATTTGTAAAATTATTCATAAGCAGAGTGAATATATCAGGGGTGGGCAAACTTTTCAGTGATATGGCCACATTAAAAATATTTATCACAATCTTGTAGGGCTGCATACTATATTAATCCAAAACCATTAATATTTAAAATACAAAATTAAGGGCTTCTAAAGAAAAAGGCATTCTCACACATAATGTGCACACTTGCAGTAAGAAAATGAAATGCTCACTGTACTATTTGTCATTGTATATTAACTTAAATATACAGTGGAGACTCAATACTCGAACGTAAAAGATCGATTTAATACTAAAAGAAATACCCGATAGTCAAACGTCCACACGTGTGGCAGTAAACAAAGGCTCCCTGGTGTCCATCTTCCCCCTCTGCCAGTTGTGATTTGTGCTGCCGTGGTCATCAGATTAACATTCTTCTGCATTATATCTATAGTTTTTCATTTATAAGCTAACACCAAAGACTTATTATTAATGGTGAAAATATTTGATAATCAAACAGCCGCACATTTGGTTGTATACAAAGCTCTGTCATCTCCCTTCTGATACCGTATTATTGGCAATACTGGTATTACCGTGATGCCGGTGCACATCCGCAGTCTTGGGAAGAACAACATTCTTCTGCGTTGTCGGTAGTTTTTCATTTAGAAACTTATGATAGCTCCTAAGAAGCTTATTAATGAGGAAAATAAGGAATCTAGTGAGAGTGTAAGTGTTAGTGAGCCACAGCACTCCATTAGTGGATTCACAGGAATCACACCAGAAGAAAAGTTACAAGACAGTTTCATAGATGATGACTTGTCCTCCCCACCCTCCTCCTCTTAACCCCTTCGCGCCGGATGTTAAAAAAGCCCGCCTGTATGATATATGGGTGGTAGTGCCGCGCGCCCGAGCGCTGGAAACTTGTACAAGCTTGTCATACTTGTCATCTTTGTGTATTATGCTGCTATTTTTTAGTCACTATATCACCTTCAGAGAGAGAGAGGAGAGAGAGAGAGAGAGAGAGAGAGAGAGAGAGAGAGAGAGAGAGAGAGAGAGAGAGAGAGAGAGAGAGAGAGAGAGAGAGATGGGAACAGTCTATGCCATTGGGTAATTTTAGACACAAGGCAGGACGCATGTAGCTTATCTTTAGTGATTGGTGGAGACAAGGATGGTGGGAGGAGCACTAGGATTTCAAGGACAGCATACGGCATGTGTAGTTGGTATCCAACACACTATACGGGACAACTGAACTGAAGAAAGCTCAGAAAAGAAATATGACGTCTATGTAGGCGTCACCGTATTTGCTACTGGGGCTTCATGACGCCCACATAGGCGTCACCGTAGTGAAAGGATTAAGATATCCATCACCAGCCTTCACTTACACAAATCAAGATTGTAAAATTATAAACTCGAGGTTTTGCTAAGATTTTAATGAATTACTTGATTTATAGGTATCAATACTCGAACAGCTATTTGAAATGAATTAAGTTCGAGTATTGAGTCTCCACTGTACTAACATTTATCAGGCCGCATGAATTCCTTTGGTAGGCTGCATGCAGCCCATGGGTTGTAGTTTGCCCACACCTGGAGTATATCGATGGATAGGTGACTGTTAAAATTAATGGAATTACTGATATAGCAGCCTGTTATGTAGGAGGAACACTGGTCATGAGCAACAAAACTGGGGAAAAAAGTGGCATTTTGATCTTTGAACGGTCAGAAGCATAAAAAAAAAAAAAACAATCCCTAAGTGATGATTGTCAGTATTAAATGGAATACATATATACTGCAAATGACTTTAACCAATAACAGTATAGATTAAGAACTAGTTGATCACAGTATGATGTCTTTTTGCATCTGCATCTGATTAATACTGTTTTGATCCATGTTCCAATAACTCACTATGTTGTGTCCCTGCTTACCTTGGTGGAGTGTGTGGTGATGCCTCAGTGTTTGTTCCCAAGCTTTATTTATGTTGCTTTGTATGTTGTGGCGTGCCAGGCGGAGCAATCTTCCCACTCGTGCCATGAGTGAGCGTGACCTCACCCGCAGCAACAGCCTGTCGGGCAAGAGCCGAGGGGAGTCTGTCCGGGGCCGCTACGCCTCAGCTGCCTCGCCCTCTTCAAAACGCCTGCCATCTTCGGATATGAGTCGCCCATCCTCCGCCGCCTCCACAGTGGACATGAGCCCTGAGGAATACCCAACACGGGATGAGTTTTCCTACGTGGATCTGGATAACATGCCATGTAAGGATTCATACCAATTCCTACAGTACCATTCATTACCTATGTACTCAAATTGTATCATGCTACATCTGGTGCATTTCTAAAATGATGTTGCTTGATGTGGAGTGTTCCATGTATCTTATCTTAAAGATACTAATGTCTTTATATCATGTCGGCTCATTCTTAAGGAAGTGTGTGTTCTTGAATTTCTTTTCTCATCTTCCATACTAAAGATATTACTAAGCAGAAAAGCACAGTCTCATGTCTCTGTGTATTACATAATTTCAAGCAATTTGTTTTCTGTGTCTGCAGTAACGGTGGGAGTGGTGGAGAGTGTGTGTGAGTGGGTGGTGGAGGGGTGCGAGAAGCTGAGTCAGCTATGGTGGCGGGCTTGCAGTGAAGGAGGCGGAGAGGAGGACCACCATCGAGCCCTGCGCTCCCTCCTGTTGGGTGCTGCTGCCAGAGCCACTCATGCCCTCACCCCCCTCACTGCCCCCAATGCCACCCCAGCACAGGGACTCATGCCTCCAGCAGCAGCCCCACCCCAACCCTCACAGTCTGGGGCAGACAGCAAGGACCCCCGTATGGTGGCCATGATGCAGCAGTACACGGACATTCTGGTCAACATGGTGCAGCAGAAGATGGCGTCCCACCAACCACCACCCCCGGGCCCTGCATGATCTGTCCCTGCAATTAGTCAAAACAGTCCAAACCTCAGATAGTCATATTTTATGGTTTAGCCAGAATTGTGTACATATTATTTAAATGATGACAAAGCTTATGGGTTAGATGATGATCTATACCCCCCCCTTTTTTTTTTTTTTGAGTTGCAAGGCTGTGCATTTTTTTCATTTAATTTTTTCTTTTATGTAATTTTATTCAAGATTCTTGCAGTCATTGAAGTTTTCCATGTGATGTTGGGAATCAGCTTTGCTGATGAACAGTCTTTCCATTACAGTTCATGCCATCTTAGTTTTGTGTGTCTTCATCTGTGAGCTGTATGTCCCGAGCCATGTGACAGGTTCTGTGCAGGGCAAAAGTTTGTCAAAACTGAAGTTTTGTCCAGTTTGCTGCCAAAGCTCTCATGACTGCTGTGTCAACTGTGACATTCTCCTGCCATGAAATACATTGGTCTTAATTTGCATAAAGATGTTTTATAAGTGCTGAATGTATTAGGTGTGTAAGATTTTTTAATATAATGTTCAGTAATATTGGAAGTGATTAACCAAATGCATTGTGATGTGTACAAAGTGGTTGTCAGGTACAAGTGGTTTGTTGACGCAGGAAGCAGACCCCACCCACCACGGCACTCAGGCTGCCTCAATGCAGCAAGCAGGCCTGCAACACCGTGCCACACTCACTGTTGGGTTGGCCAAAAATATTGTTTTTCATTTTAACTGCATGATGACTTTTACAGTAATATAATTTTGCTATTAACTTTTCTAACTTGTCAGATATGGTGAAGGCTTATTGCTGATTGGGTTAGCTGATTTATCTACATTTTAGACTCCTGTTTTATATACTCTTACTGCTATGGACACTCCCTGGTCAAGTCATTAAATGTGCATGGCACTTTGGAAGCTGATCTTGTTTCCAGCCATTTTGAAAGTATACATATATATATCCCTAGTTAATATCAAACAATAGTAATTTAAACCTGTATGTGTTTTAGTGTTAGTAATCCATTTAATTTACTCTTGCCTTAAATTTTTAAATGTTGGTAACTTTTGAAATTGTGCACGTGGAGAGTTTTCTGATCAAGTCGTTGGTGTGAGAAGCCGTAATGAAGTGTCATTGCATAAACCTCAAGACCAGAGAGGTAGGCAGACAAGGTATTGCCAGTGGAGGGTGCAGCTGCTTGCCTGTGTTCACTTCCATTCATTGATACCAAAAAATATTGTGTTGCTCAGTCATCTGCACTGAAGCTGTGCATTCTTTTGCAAAGGTCATTGTGTTTATTTATCAGTTATTTTAATATAGAAAAAATTAGTTTGATTTCATTCTTATCTTCTCTCCCAAATAAAAGGTAGCATTGAAAAAGGAAAGATATTTTGATGCATAATGTGTAAATACATTGTCATCAGCAGAAGAATGATTTGTAAACAGTATGTAACTGTACAAAGTATTACTAGTTTGTTCTTTGAAAAAACATCTTGTGGTGGGATGACTGTGCCGTGCCCATCCTTGATTCAACATTATCAAATGAGAGGATAGAGATTTTGATAGAAGCTTTTTGGTAGTGTGTCTATAATTAGTGCTAAAAATGTATTTTAATTCAATCATATTCTGTATTATGAGGTTGGCAAAAATGTTTGTATTGCTGTTCCGTGAAGAGTGAAAGTGTTTGTTTGATGACAGCGTTAAGACATCACGCATCACGTAGTTTTGTGGAGGCTTGTGTGTGTTTGGTCTCAAATGTAGCATTAAGCCTCATCCCTGGTGAAGGGTGGGCTGAGAGCAGTGACCTGTCTTTACTGGCTCCAAACCTGCACATCATGCACATGCTCAGAAAGAGTAGTACTGAGCTAGGTTAAGTCAAGTCATTATCCACAACGGTGCCACGAGGTGCCAAGATGAGAGGTGTGCCAAACCCTAGCCATGCCTACTAGGGAGTGTATAGTTGTATTATAGTGTAAATTATAATTATCTCAAACACCATTCCCTTGCTTGGGGAAGGCCTCAGAGTGCAGGCCGGTGCAGGACTTCACAGGTCCTGACCACCGCAGGATGCTGTCTTCCCCCATGGCTGTTAGCATTATTGCCTTCCACTAGTGCAATTGTCCTCCATTCTTCATTAGGGTATCAAGACACTACTGTTGAACAGTATTGTCTTCTCTGTGCTCATGGATATCCGGGTAAGTATCTGCCAAATGAAATCTCATTCCTTGATAAACTCCTGTTTCATGAAAATTCTTTTTTAAACATAATAAATATAACATGAAAGCTATCAAAGTTGTTTATTTGACATCAATGATCTACTAGTTAGTTTTCCATTAGTGCATTATGCAAGCTATGGTCAATATGTTCCTTATTATCATGGTGAGAGTAACTGTGGTTTCCAACTTCAGTAATAAGTTGCAGTGTAATGACTGCATTGGATGTAAATATTATAATAACTTCAGGATTGAGGTTGCTGGATTATATGTTTATGAGGCTTCAAGTGGAATGAGTGGAGCTGCTACTTCAGCAATATGCGGTGGAGGCAAAACTAGTACTAATGGATGGAATGAACAGTGAAACTGGAAATACACTGCCTTGGTCAGTACCATTCCGCACCCTGCACCTGCAGTTGGCATGTGCTTATTTCTGCACCTTTTCGCAATAAAGAGGATTTTACAAGTCTTTTCCTTCCCTCAAGCTATCTAGGCAGTATGGAGAACCAAGATGCAGGAGACTACTCTGACTTGAAGCTGATACTGAAGTACAATGTCACTAGTACTCAATCTGTTGTGGAGTGGCTTGAGAAACAGGAACTCGTGTGCAAACTCAGAGGTGTCAAGGACATTGCAGGTGTGATTTTTACAGTATGATGGTATGTAATGCGTCAACACTTTCAGTGTGCACAAGTTCTTTCCAGGAATAGTATCACTGAAAGATGTCATAGTACAGTAACAACAGGAGGAAAAGGTTGTGCTATAGCAGAAGCAATGTATCTGTACAATCTTACACCCCAATACAACAGTATGCAGGCTACTACCCTACAAACATGATCTACCCGTAGCCCATGACAATATGCTGCATAGATCACAAAGGATGAGGCAGAGGTGGAAATCCCATAACAAGGATACAAAATGTGGGCAAGACCATTTAATGCTCAATGTGATAGCACAGTAGAGGCCTGGTTATGAGAGTACCGTTAGATCAGGCAGTCAAAATCAATGGGATCCCCTGCCACATCAAACATATTCGCTGATGTGTTTTGCCGGCTTCTGCAAATAGAATCCTTGTTGTAGGTGTTGTTAGGGTAGTGAAGATCTAGTGATCCTTATGAGCCCTGGGATAGTCTTGTGATGCTATCATAAGTGTGGCAGCAGTCTGGTCTTCCTCAGGATGGCAGAGAGCAGCAGTCTACCATGAAGGGTGGATGCCTGAGATCGCCAAAAATGTGGGTAAGTTGACTGTTGTGACGATCAGACCTGAGAGTTGAGAACGCAATGCAGTGGAGCATGAAGTGTTCCATGGTTTCAAGAACATTCCTGCACCAGAAGCAGAACAGGCCATGGGACAGATGCAATCAGAGGCAGAGGTGGGCAATGGTGACCTCTAAGACATGGGACTATTACAGTATCCAAGGTTACGGGGAAGAGTCAGTCCGATACTGGCCCACGTAGGTGATATGCAGGGCACTAAGCATGTTGTCCCAAACTGAGCGGTATGTGTTTGAGATGAGGAGTTTGGTGTTGGAGAGGGAGAGAAGCAGTGGTGTTGTATTTAATTAAGGCAGAGAGGGCATTCCTAACTGTGGCATCAGACACAGTTACTTCGAATACCTGAGTAGGAGGGCACCCACTTAAGGATTATCTCCCAGCCAGGGTGCTGAGGTAGAGGAGGGCTTGCTGTGCACAGTGGACAAGAGTCATTCATGTGGTTGGGTAGCAGCAAAGAAGATAGAGGGATGAGAGGAAGTCAGTGTAGATCACTACCTTGCCTCTCAGGTGGAAGGTTTGGAGGTGTGACAGAGCCTGTTGGATGATGTAAAAAGCTCTATTATCACCACATCTGTCTCTGGTGGGAGCCCCCATGTTCTGTATGATGTACAGCAGATGGAGAGTGGGAGCCATCAGTTAATAATTACTGACACTACTGGTAGTGTCCTGTCCATTTGCCAGAAGAGGGATGCTGCCAATGAGAAAAACGTGACCTTGCATGGAAGGCCAGAGACTTTAAGAGACACCATGTGGGAGATGCTTAGCCAGAGTGGTATAAGTGAATGTTGAGTGAGGGACAGGTATGGATAGACCCAAGATGTGGGCTAGCCAAGTCCTGGTTCCTTGGCTCCAGAGACATCATGTGGGAGATGCTTAGCCAGAGTGGTATGAGTGAATGTGGGCTGGTGGACTGAAGGATAGATCCAATATGTTGTGGGCTAGCCAAGTCCTGGTTCCTTGGCTCCACAGTGACAGTGAGGTCCCTGTTCATTAAGTTCTATTCCAGAGTTTGGCCATGATTATTGGCTGTGACCAACCAACGCCACTCAAAATTTCAGCATCTGTTTACACACCGGGATTGAGCAGTGACCTAACTAACCACAGTGGCAAACACACTAGTCAATGAACTATCCCACCGCTATAGCCACCAATTTGTAGCGGACCTAGCGGTCTAACCAATATGTAGGGTGGTGGTAGCTTGCACGGCACAGCGTGGGCGGTCGCGAGGAGGCGGTTGGAGCAGAAGAGCTCACGAAACTTGTTGGTGTTTTATATTTATTACCTTAATCCCTTATTCACTTCATAACTGGGGCTGATACACGATGTCCCCGCAGTACCACACAATTCATACACCACAATACCACTAACCTAACTGCCTGCTGGTACTGGGTGACACCCAACCTGGTGCACCTACGAATCACTACCTGGGTTTACCTAATAAGGATCAAATTGACCTCAACAGTGAGTAAATCCCGTAACCTATCACCTAACTTAGACCCTTGGTTTGACATAATAAATTCCTTCCCACACTTCTTCAATCCTCTCTGGTGAAGAAACCTTATGTTAAAGGCGGGTTCACACATGTGAATATGTGACTGAAATTGTAAGGTGCTATAGACATGGAGAGAGAGCCCTTCTAGTCGGCACATGTTCACACAATACACATAACGACTGGAAAGTATCGGCTGGTTGGCAGGAAAGGAACGTAATTAACAGCTACCCAAATGTCTTCTCTGGTGACGATGCTGAAGCAGTGGTTTTATCTTATGAAGACTACATAATTGCGATCAGATTAAATCATCACAAGTACTCAATCCTCACCAACACCACCCTGCATAGAAGGAAACAGTCATCGGAGAGTGGCAGCTATCTCAACCAACGCCGATTTGGGTAAGCTTTTTCTGTTGTAGAATTAATTCACTTTTAGGGTCTCAGATGTGCTCTTTTTCCTTCACTAACTCCAAAATCATCATCTTTACACCGACACTACACTTTAAAACCTTTCTCCGTGACGTCACAACGTAACAAAGTCGCAAATCGACTGAACAAAACCAACGTTTGGTATTTTTTGCGATATTCAGTCGGGAACTACCGATCAGCAATTTCAGTCCCAATATGACACGTTTGAACCTGCCTTTATTCAGTCGATTTGCGACTTTGTTTACGTTGTGACGTCACGGAGAAAGGTTTGAAAATGTGGTATCCAAATGTAGGGAAGATTTTGGAGTGGTTGAGGGAAAAAAGAGCACATCTAGGACCCTTCCGACCCTAACAATAGATTATACAGCAAATCGACGTTCGATGAGATCGCTGCCACTCTCCAAGAACTGTTTCCCTCTATGTAAGGTGTTGTTGGAGGTGAATACTTGTGGTGATTTAATTTGATCGTCACCGAAGAAAGACATCTTCTTGGGTAGCTGTTTGTTTACATTCACTTCTCACCAACTAGCCGATACTTTCCAGTCGCTGTGTAAACGTATTCCGACTAGAAAGGCTCTGTCAATTCTTCTAGCGACTTGCAATTTCAGTTGCATATTGACACGTGTGAACCCGCCTTTATTAGTTTAATTTTGCCGTTTTACCGGAATTTTAATGTCACATATCTACATTACCACTTCTCCAAAAAGCACAGATGGGTTTAAACACTACCTGGTGAGAGGGCTTGATCTTGATCTTGATGCTACAGGTGAAGCAGAATTTCTTCTGAGTCAGACCTTTGTATCGGCAGCGCCTGCAGAGAAAATAAGAAAAAAAAAATAAATAAAATACACAAACAGCAAAGAGGACAATCACCATCTTTCACACCACTAGTTCCTGCATCTAGCACGCCACATTATCTCCAGGAACTCTTTTACAGCCTCAATCATCCTTCCAGGTCTGGCCTGGGTAGGACTGGAAAACGTGAATGAAGCTTTGACTGGCTGTCTCGGTTTAAATGGCGATATGGGTTTAAGTCTCCTCCACTTCGACTGGCCACGTAGCCGCGGGTCACTCACCAGGTTGGCCCCAACAGTGAGATATGACATTGGCAAAAGAAGGGTTAACAGGAAAAGGGGCCAGGTCTGCATGCATTCCACTTCATGTTGTAGGTTATAATGATTAATCAGTGTAAAGAACTGGATAATGTGCCTTATGCAGCAATTGCGTAGTATCTATTAGTTCGTTAATTACAAAACTCGTACCACAGATTCCCCAGATGGTGATCTGAAAATACTTGTTTTCTACGTAATATATACGAGGCAGCATAACAGGACAATATTTAGTTTAGTTACCCTTTAAAAATGATATGCAACAAAACAGTGTAATTTGAACAATATTTAGAACATCTTAAGCACTTACAAGACGGAATGGCATAAAAGAGAAGTCGCTAAGTAATATATTAAACTTATACTAAGGATGCGCTATACACAATCAGAATAACAACTGATGATCGTGCTTGCCCTGGCGCGGATATCAGCCCAATGCACATTCATACACTAGCTTGAGCAAAGATATATATCACATGCATCACCACTGTGGGGGTTGGTGACCCATTATGAGGTAATTCCCACACACGTGCATGCACACCACCTAACATCTCCTCTCCCTCCTCCTGGTCCCGTCGTGCCTCCAAACTCACCTCATGTCCTCCCCAGCATCTTAACATCTCAAATCACACGCTCACCCCTTTCCAGGACTCAACTGCACCCCGCATCCACCAACACCACCACCACAGCGAGGGTGACCTACCGACTGACTAACCTCCCGCCTCCCCATCCTCAAAACACTGGCGGTGGGGCGGCCAGCATTGGAGGAATTGTGAACATGTTAACAAGCTTAGCTATATTTGAAAAGAAAGTTTGCTATTAGAGTAATATTGATACTACTGCATGCAGAGGTACACCAAATGATCTTGTACTTATATTCGTAGTAATAATAACAATATAAGTAGGTGTAACAAGTGATTAAGATTAATATTTACCTTGGTGTGTCTCTGAGGGAGGAGGAGGAGGAGGAGGAGGAGGAGGAGGACGAAGAGGAGGAGGAAGAGGGGGAGGAATAGAAAGAGAAAGAGGAAAGGAAAAAGAAAGAGGAAGAGGAGGAGGAGGAGGAGGAAAAAAGTGACAGGAGACCTTGCGACCTATGACAAGGTCACTTTCATTATACAACATTTATGATAAGCTATATACTTAGCAGGAGGCACGAATAGAACAGATGAAACTCCTCCCCACCCACCACTCCCTCCGCCGTCACCCGGCAAGAAATAAAACGGAAAAATACACCCCGATTGCCGAGAGGAACAATAGGCTTTAGCTTCTTTGACCTTCATTATTACATGCAGTGTCAACTAACATATGAGGACAGCCTATACGATCCCCCTCACTCACATACATCTACACCCACACCCACACACCTGAAATTGTTGAAGGAGAAGCGCAGCCACTCCTCCAGGAGGCGGCCATTATCTTTTACACTCCGTCTCGCTGGTGATGGAGGAACACTACATAGTGTCTGTTCGGGACCAGTGTTGGGGCGGTACTCAACGAGGATCAGCCCGTGTAAGTACTTGTTCATAGCGGCGACGGCGGCGCCGGCGACACGGAGAGAAAACAGGAGACGAGAGGGTGCAGACAGGGAAACCTCAGGGAGTGACACTGTGCCGTCCCGAGCCCTTGTTATACAGCAGCAGACTGTGGGAGGGTGTGGTAGCTGTGTGTGAGCGTTACGGGGCACTGAGAAATCTGGGGAGTGCATGAAATGTTTCCCGAGACAGCAGACACGATTCTAGGCCATTTATTCTCTTTACAGTGTAGAAATTTTGTCAATCTGTCACTAGAACTGTTAAAACACTATAATTCCACTAGAGGCTATGTGGAGCTAGTTTCATGCTAACCGCACACCTCCACCACACTGGAGACCAAAGCGATGTTGTTAATCTCTAATTGGAACCACAAGAAGAATCTTAAATATCCCGTGTTACTTTAACTAAAGCCTTTTGAGAGTGGAAATCTTGGTAATATGTCACCAGAACAGCAAAAACACTCTTAATATCCCCCATCACTTTAGGTAGATTCACTTTAACTAGTAGTACTGTGCTGACCGTGCCATCTCCTGCCTCCTCTACCCTCAATGAAACACTGGCGATGGAAGGTGAAAGCTGAATGCTTGTTTGAAGGAGCTTATTATTTGAAAAGAAAGTTTGCTACTATAGATTAATATTGATACTACTGCATGCATAGGTACAGCAAATTATCTCGTAGTATATATACTGTATGTAAGTACAAGTAGGTGTAACAAGGTATAACAATATTGCAAGGCCTCATAAAACGAGCCATGGGTTGGACTGGGAGAAGACTCGATATAATGAATCATATGAAACACTTTGACGCCGCGCCGCATCTACACTTCTGGAAAATACTCTACAGTTAAAGTGATTTAGATTTTTAAGTTTGTTTTAATAGTTCTAGTGACAGATTAGTCTAGTGGGATTTCTCTACTTATTATTTGTTAAAGGATAAAAACTCTCTTGAGAATCTGGTTAGTCATCTGCAATCTTGGTAAATAGTCGTTGTGAGGGAATAAAACTATTTTTTGCGGTTTCAGTGACAGATTAATTACATTTCTACATCATTAACAAGAAAACACTTGAGAACATGGCTACGTATGAGTGCCTTGTTTAGAGCTAGCTAGACTCACCCACCGCCATCTCCAAGCCATGGAGGCAGACATTCCCCGCCGCCCAGCACTATTGTCCTGTTCTCAGCCCTTACACACCCCTGCCACAATCCTGCTCCATATCTCTCAACACCCACCCTCCATAACCACTAAGCCGCCTGTAACAAGCTGGTCCCCCTGCTGGTCCCTATCACAGCTCACCTACGCTCCACCTCGCTCCTCACCGCTACGTAGAGTACTGAACAGCACCACACACTCTGATGGCGCTTATCAACAAACATCCATGTCATCTCTAAGTTTTATTAATCTAGTTGATTTTTTTGTGATGTTTTACTTGATCTGTTATCAAATTCTGCTGTTTTATTTCACGTTTTGGTAATCTCACTGGTCTGTTGTATTTTTTTGTTATTGTTCTCTTTTTACAGCATGTAATATGTTTTGTGCATTATAACTGTAAGCATTATAAGCTAAATTCAAGACACCTATAACATACACAAGCACTTATTAAAAACCTCTAAACTCCCAGTAACATAAAAAAAAGGCCATTCAAAACTCGTACAGCCAAATAAAGACTTAAGAACACAAGTATATCTATTCATTACATATCAACTCACACCTACCTTAGAGAGAGACGCTGACATCACAGTAGTATTAACCCATGCATTCTCAAACGTCTTGCTGTCCTGCAGCACACACATCACAGCCGCCCTCGCTGGGGTTGTGTCATCGTCGTTAATTTTGTCCACGGTGAACTTGCAGGCGGCACCCTCTTCTCCAGAAGACTGAGAAGATTACCAAATAATAGTTTCCATACCACAAAAACTTGGATCCCAAACAGATAACACTAAACAGTGAAGTTTGCGTTCATAATGCTTTTTCACCGATATCTGAACAGTGTGTGCGGTTTGGCAGGCCCTCGCTGGTGTAATAAAACTGTATGTTTGTTACAGCAAGGTCAGGTGAGATAAAGGTACTTTTAGTTAGGTTATTTACTAGGTGTGTGTGGCCAAAACATCTTTAATTAAAAGACACTCAAAACCCCAAAATACCAATAGAATACACATTAACACATCAAGACACACACACACACACACACACACACACACACACACACACACACACACACACACACACACACACACACACATCCAAACACCAAAAATAAGCGTAAGACAATCAAAACACACCGAAAAACACGTGTACTACACTGAAAACACATCCAAACTCATCCAAAAGATACTCATCCTCACCCAAAAACTCACTAATAAACTCAAAACAAACACGCCTAGAACCTAAACCAAATCCAAACTTACCCAAAAAACTTAATGTTCTAAAAATAAACCCAAAACCCTCTTAAGATTAACTTGACCTTTTTGTATTTAAGATTGTGAATGTTTCTTGCACACACACAACTTCATCAGTGAATGCATTCGGTAGTCTTTTAGTGTGTGTGTGTGTGTGTGTGTGTGTGTGTGTGTGTGTGTGTGTGTTTCACTGTTTGATCTGCTGCAGTCTCTGACGAGACAGCCAGACGTTACCCTACGGAACGAGCTCAGAGCTCATTATTTCCGATCTTGGGATAGGCCTGAGACCAGGCACACACCACACACCGGGACAACAAGGTCACAACTCCTCGATTTACATCCCGTACCTACTCACTGCTAGGTGAACAGGGGCTACACGTGAAAGGAGACACACCCAAATATCTCCACGCGGCCGGGGAATCGAATCCCGGTCTTCTCTGGTTTGTGAAGCCAGCGCTCTAACCATTGAGCTACCAGTGTGTGTGTGTGTGTGTGTGTGTGTGTGTGTGTGTGTGTGTGTGTGTGTGTGTGTGTGTGTGTGTGTGTGTGTGTGTGTGCGCTGTTTTCCCTGTTTCTCTCTCAGTTCTTGGTTTTCCGCTATCAGCTGATCCTGCTTCTCAAATATTCCGGCGATCATCTCCCTCAGACACTTAATTTCTTTTTCTATCTCTATCCTCCTTCGCATACTAGTTCTTTCCTCCTTAAAGCCGAAAAATTCCCTTTCATTGCTTCAAAATGAGTGCAAAGCGTTCTGAAGGATTTCTTGAAAAGGTAATTTTTGTTTAACTAATAAAAAATTTCCGAATTATCTACGACCAAGAAAAACAAGGAAATGGTGTTAGTATGTTGTATAAAACTGGCTGTGATATGTTTCTAACAGGAAAGTAAAACATAGAGAAATAACGATAAGTAATGAGAAGAGAAGAGAACTTGAAGTAAATCAAGCCCAGCGGTGAGAGTTGCATGGTTTGCAATCATAAAGAAGGTTCTAAGCACCAGGTTCAGGAGTTTAGAGACACTTTGTCATGTGCGAGAACGGTGCGCCCGCCAGCAGGGTAAATTATGATTATTTGTTTTGGTAAACTATTCAAAGCACGATCAATGAGAGGGTCAAGATGTTAAATGCATCACAAAATCACCATAAGAGCAATAACAGTGCTACATTAAAGCTTCATATTGTCAACGGATGTCTGAACAAATTGCAATTGATTGGTTGATAGTGTGGCATCCTAGACAAGGTCATACGATGAAAGGATAGAAGCAGCGAGTCGTAAGGTTACACGCAGAGATGAATACATAATTTGTGTAGCTGTGTTGCCTTGTCCCTTCCCTTTTATTCATCACAGTTTCCGTCTCGTCACGCCAGTATGCGCTATTTCATGTTGCGCTGCTTCCCTCCATGTTATTGTCTTGTCTTCCGGTTTCCTGTAGTTCATGCAGGACTGTGTGTTTAGAGGACGTCCTTACATGGAGAATAGAGAGAGGAAGGATGACGAGACTCATTCCATCAAAGAGGCACGTGCTGGTCTGGGTGGCTTGTCGGTGGACTAGCTGAACTGATGAGGTGTGAGGTTGTGTACTGGGTTCTGAAGGGTTCCATATTCACGCAATACAGGACCTTGGGTTATGGAGTAGAATATCTCCGCCACAGTCATATAGAAGATGCATTAAAGGCCGGGTGATGCAGGGAAGAGGCCGATCGTCTCAGAAAAATACTTTTTTGTGACGAGGAGTCTGACCCAAAACTTCTTGTATTGTGGCCAGACGCACTGCCGCCTGAACCACCGCAAATATTGGTGATTAATGAAGCGCTGTGATTGGTGTTGTTTATAAAGTGATAGTACATGATGGTGTCCTTATCCTCGATGTCTTTTTCTTCTGAGCCAAAAGTCTTGGAAAGTAGCGCTCTCATAATGTTAAACGTAAGACTGGGGAGTGATTAAAGCGACCGTGATTCAGAGTGGCCTCAGGATTTAAAATGAAAGGCCGGAAGTAACTGTGTGACATCAGAAGGGTATTAAATTTTAAAGATCAGAAGCGACAAAGTAGACTCATAATGTTAGACAGACGATTACTTATAAGCCGGAAGTCCGCTGTGACGCTTGCACTAAACGGATCACAGTGTCTTTGGTATAATGGCAACTCTCAGGACGCGTGAAAGGGTGCTGTGGCAACGCGGTAACCTAATTACAAGGACATCCTGCATGGACCTTGTGGCTCCCTACTGGATCATTCTAAACCCGGTCTTTGTGTAAGGCGTGACAATGAAGTGATGCGCAGGAATTGACCATTGAGGAGGATGTATCATGTTCACGGCCAGGAATGACAGCTTCCGTACATGATAATAGGTTCCATTTGTGACATTTAAAATCGCTGAAAATAAAATACAAGGTGCAAAAAAGCGATTGATAACACAATGGTATCGTTAACTGTGGTGACATTGTAAGCTACAGAGAGAGAGAGAGAGAGAGAGAGAGTGAGTGAGTGGGGTGGAGAGGAGAGTAGGAGGAATGAGAGGAAGAGAGAAGGCGAAATCCAGCCCACATCCTCATTATCAATAAATGACTGACCAGCTGACGAACTGATTAATCTTCTTTGCCTTTTTTTTTTTTTATTACTGGTGATGCCACTTCATTGTTACTTTTATGATGCTGGTACTATTACTGTTACGGTTACTGCCACTCACTGTCACTGTTCCTGCTTCCACTACTGCACACAAGGAGAGACGTCAGGCGCTGTTCATGTGCTCCATCACCGTTAGCCTCGAGGCGAGTTACTCCCCACCACAGGAAGGACAGTTACGTAAGCCTTTCTGCGAAGGGGGGGAGTGTCAGTGGTTGGTTGCGTTGCAGCAGGGAACACACACACACACACACACACACACACACACACACACACACACACACACACACACACACCATTACTTATAAGTGCCTCCTTATCTACTCTGAAAAAAAGGAAAGAAATATTCTATAGAAATATAGTATTTTTTTCTAAAATTAAATTTCAAGTACAAACATCTGTAATGGAATGAACATTGACAATCAAGAGAACACTCGGCCAGAGAAAGGAAAAACAACAAAACAAAACAAGGTGAGGTTGCTACGTTACATATACCGTGAAAAAAAGTGTGAAGTGATGAAGAAAAATCGCACTTCATCTACGGACTCGTACCAGAATGTCATGGAGAGATTCACGCAGAGGGGAACTGCGACAGGATGAGGAGAATATACACGATAGTGGGCAGCGGGATGGTGTTATGTAATCTTGTGTGAAGGGGGAGTGAAAAGCGCGTGTGAGGGCGTCTGTGCGTGGCGTGTTCAGCCTGGCTAGTGAACGTTAAAATAAGAGGGGATAGGATGTAGAGACGGTTCAGCAGAGCCGTAAAGGAGGTTGAGCGGAATGTGTTGTAGCCACAGAAACGATTAACCAATTTCTAGAGAGTGTTTGTCTTGCTGATAACTCAAATATTTTGTTAATCTCTCCCTAGAATCGTGAAAATATTCCTAAACACCAATGGTACTTCAACAAGACTCCTTTAAATGTAGTGAAGGTGCGGGACAGAAGTGCTTCAGAACACTACCTATAATGTGGAGAGGATGGGTGGCGAGGGGCGATGACTCCAGCCACAGGGAGTTGTAACGCGCAATGCCTAGCATGTTTAGGAATACAGGAAAACTGCCTGCGCTCACACACTCAAGTAGGCAAAGGGACACACACACACACACACACACACACACACACACACACACACACACTATAGTTTCCCGCAAAGATGTGTTGAGACTTGGAACAGTTTGAGTGAGGAAGTGGTGTCAGCAACGAGTGTGCATAGTTTTAAAGAAAAATTGGATAAGTGTAGATATGGAGACGGGGCCACACGAGCATAAAGCCCAGACCCTGTAAAACTACAATTAGGCAAATACAACTAGGTAAAGACACACACACACACACACACACACACACACACACACACACACACACACACACACACACACCGCGTAGTGTAATGGTTAGCACGCTCGACTCACAATCGAGAGGGCCGGGTTCGAGTCCCGGTAAGCGGCGAGGCAAATGGGCAAGCCTCTTAATATGTAGCCCCTGTTCACCTAGCAGTAAATAGGTACGGGATGTAACTCGAGGGATTGTGGCCTCGCTTTCCCGGTGTGTGTTGTGTGTTGATGTGGTCTCAGTCCTACCCGAAGATCGGTCTATGAGGTCTGAGCTCGCTCCGTAATGGGGAAGATTGGCTTGGTGACCAGCAGACGACCGAGGTGAATTACACATACACACACACACACACACACACACACACACACACACACACACACACACAGTTTATAAGTAAACGAACAAAAAATGAATGAATAAATAACGATAGTATTCACCAATGATAGCAACAACAAAAATAACAATAATAATAGTTGAAAATAATACTGGATTATCATTATACATGTCGCAACTACCACTGCCAACATCATAAATGGTAGTATATATGTATATAACAGAAGATACGAACGGTTGAGGTTTTAATTAACTACTTTGGCGTTGATGGCGTTGGAAGTGGTGGTGGTTGAAGTGGTGATGGCAGTGATGGTGGTGGTGGTAGTGGCATTGGTGGTGGAGCAGGCATCCTCAGTGGGCGGCGCCCTCACCCACAGTGCCGCTGGTCGGCCTGCACTGGTTCTAACCGGCACTCTAAACAAGCACACTTGTCCGGGGGGTGTGTGGCACACTGTAGGACCGCGCCGTCGTCACCAAGCGTCCCACACTTCCCGCGGCTGGGGAGTGAGGGGAATGTAAGCAAAAAAGTGTGAATACTGACCAGCAGCGGAGGAGGAAGAAGAGACAAAGGAGACACAAAATGCCATAAGAAAATAAGAAAAGCTACAAGAAGCCATCACGCCTACACATGAAACATACTTATCTACTTTCACCTGTTGATCATTCTCATTCACAAATTTACCTGATTTTGCTGTAAAGCTTACATCAAAAGCGTCTAGTCACATCTGAGAAGAGGATGTTACTTACTTAATCCTGTTACATGAGAGTGGACAGTAGGTTTACAATCAATCAGGAGGGAAATATCAACACTTTTCGCTGATTCCACACACTAACAATTGCTTGGACGATCTGGTAATGAGCCACAACAAGAGTTAGGCGCCGCTGACCGTGCTCGTGCATTGTCACTCAGGAGTCAATTAGCTTGCCGACCTCATATCTACTGTTTAGTGTTAACCTGAACCGTAAGCCTGGTCTGTTGACAGTCTCCCCGGGATATCTGATGACGGCGAAGATTCACCAGATTACAAATGAGTATTTCATGTGACATGGTTTTCTATAACATACAGCATCTTCCTGGGTTTGTTTGATGCAATAAGGATTATTTTTCTTTTCTTTTTGCTTTTGTCATAGGCCTTGAATGCGGACTGACTGAGTATTGTATAAATTCTCAGTGTAATTAACTTATCTATTATTGTTATTAAAACTTAGAAGCAACGGTGGGAGTTTATGATGCCGTTTTCTCATTTTCTTTAAGTCTTATTTCGCAGTCCTAGGTCAGTGTATTCAGAAACGCTTTGCTCTCTCATGACAAGGCCACAGAGATGATTAGCCGGATTCTCAAGAGTATTCTCCAGTTAATGACGTATAAATGTTATCCAGTATCTTCACTCCTTCATTCCCTACACTGGTAAACTCTGGAACTCTCTACCTGTGTCTGTATTTCCACCTGCCTATGACTTAAACTCTTTCAAAAGAGGAGTGTCAAGACACCTCTTACGTTAACTGGACCCTCCTTTTAGATTTTTTTGTTTTTTCTCTTTCTACTTTCCTCTTAACAGGGCCTGGCAACCAGCGGGATTTTTTTTTTCCAACACTTTGTTTGCCCTTGGCCAGTGCCCTTGTAATGTAAAAAAAAAAAAAAAAAAAAAAAAAAAAATCTTGCAAATCTATTACCGGAACCGTCTAAAAACCCTTCAGTTCATACCAATCGCTTTATAAGTTAATGCAGATGTGTTTCTATTAGTTTTTAGTCTGCCTGCCTCTGCCGTGGAATCCTCATGGCGTGTATACAGCCTTGTGGGGCCTTGTACAGGGGTAATGTAGCTTGCATTCTACCTCCAATTGCCGGACACTCGTAACAGTAATACACAACACCTTCAACTTCTGCACTATAGGCTGCAATAGTAACACACGCATCAGTCGTGGTGGTGGTGCAGTGTAGTGCCACTTTCGTTATCGTATCCATTGCTTCTGCTGCTACTACTACTACTACTATTACTAGTACTACTACTACTACTACTACTACTACTACTACTACTACTACTACTGTTACTATTAGTACTACTACTACTACCACTACTACTATTAATACTACTACTGTTATCAGTGCAACTACCATTACTCTACTCTCACTGCCACTACTTTACGACTAGTACTGATAATTATATCAATAATAATAACAATAATAGTAATGATAATAATAATAATAATAATAATAATAATAATAATAATAATAATAATAATAACAATAATAACAGTAATAACAATGATGACGATAATAATGGTAATGATAATAATGATAA